>NC_057386.1:13450004-13452613 GCF_019320065.1 Cervus canadensis | reverse complement strand
GGGGGGAGTAAAAAAAAAAAAAAAAAAAAAAGAACCTAATATCAATTACTAAGCAATATTCCTGCCATAGATTCTTCTCTGGAAAATAGAAGCTAATGTCTTCCAGTCAGTCATTCAGCAGCATGTATTGAGCACCTGTGAGCATCTTCGAAAAGCTCTAAACATTGGGAGATTAATTATTTATTGGAAATTAAGACTCTTTGTAATCTCAAGCCTTAAGAGAATGTTGAGGTCCTCAAAGTGATTTTTTTGTAGCTTTGTTCAGGTGGTGAGAACCGCACCCTGAAACATTGACTTCAGAAGTGCTTGTTATTTCATGGACTTGGATGTGAGAATAAGTGTCATATTAAAGAAAGAGTCCAGAGTTGGAACTTAAAAACTACCTAAGTAGATTCTACTGCAGTCTCAACAGAAAAGCTCGAAGTCGTTGGGGAGTTCCCAATAACAGTTACTCAGGACATACATTTTTCAGTAGCAGGAGGAGAAACAGATTCTAATTTCATCGTTTTGGAAAGAAATAGGAAGCACTTTTGATTGATGTTTATCTTCTCAGTTGGGTGCCAAGAGACAGCCTTTTTATCACTGGAGGAGTCTGATCGTGAAGCCTGGAGGCTTGCCCTGAATCTGAGCTTCTCTGCCAACAGGCAGTGTGACCTCAGGCGAGGCACTTTACTTCTTGTGCATGCACGCTCAGTCATTCAGTTGTGTCCAACTTTTTGCGACCCTGTGAACTGTAGTCTGGTAGGCTCTCCTGCCCTTGGGATTCTCCAGGCAAGAGTACTGGAGTGGGTTGCCCTTTCCTCCGCCAGGGGAGCTTCCCCACCCAGGGATCAAACCCACATCTCCTGCGTCTCCTGAGCCTTAGTTTTCTCATCTGAAAAGCGGAAATAATAATACTATCCTGACCGTGCACTTGTGAAGTCAACATAAATGACTCCTCTTCTGGCCTGCCAGTCTGTTCTTTCTTTTGTAACGAATATTTAATTCACCTTGTATTTTGGGGAATAGCTTCCCAGTCTGTCTCTCTCTCTAGATGGTAACTTGTGAAGTGCAGGAACTCAACCCTTATCTTTGGAGCCCTCAAAACCAAGGACACTATTTCATATGCAATTGAGTGTATAAGTCGGGGCCTGTTTAGGAGGCCTAAACCACAAAAAAATCTGAACAGGAAGAGTGTAATATAAGGAATTATTAATTTACTGTAATTATTAATTAGAATTATTTGATGGGCACTGGAGCAGCAGCTGCGCAGTGCTGGAGCGACTTTGAGGACATATCCAGGGGCAAAGGAGAAGCCCCAGCAAGATGGTAGGAAGGACGAAATCACGTTGAACATCAAACCGCATGCCCGTCAGAGACGCTCAGAGGGGTCAAACAAACCTTGTGTGCACCAGGACCCAGAGACCCCACAGAGACTGAGACAGAACTGGGTTTGAGTGTCTCCTGCGGAAGTACAGATCAGCAGTGGACTGCCACAGGGGCAGGGGCTTTGGGTGCAGCAGACCTGGGTATGGCATAAGCCCTCTTGGAGAAGGTCGTCATTAACCCCACCATAGAGCCACCAGCCTTACACAGGACTGGGGAAACAGACTCTTAGGGGGCACAAACAGAACCTTGTGCACACCAGGACTCAGGAGAAAGGAGCAGTGACCCCACAGACCCACCCAGACTTGCCTGTGAGTGTCCAGAAGTCTCTGGCAGAGGCCTGGGTCAGTGGTGGCCTGTGGCAGGGTTGGGGGCACTGAAGGTAGCAGTGTGTGCATGGCACCTTTTGAAGGAGGTTGCCATTATCTTCATTACCTCCACCATAGTTTGGCCCCAGGTAAATAACAGGGAGGGAACACAGCCCCACATATCAACAGAAGATTGAGTTAAAGATTTACTGAGCATGGCCATAGCACTGGTCATAGCAACACAAGAGAAGACTCTACACATGGACATCACCAGATGGTCAGTACCAAAATCAGATTGATTATATACATCACGGCCAAAGATGGAGAAGCTCTATACAGTCAGCAAAAACAAAACCGGGAGCTGGCTGTGGCTGATCATGAACTCCTTACTGCCAAATTCAGACTTAAATTGAAAAAAGTAGGGAAAACCACTAGACCATTCAGGTATGACCTAAATCAAATCCCTTACAATTATAGTGGAACTGAGAAATAGATTCAGGGGATTAGATCTGATAGACGGAGTGCCTGAAGAACTATGGACAGAGGTTCGTGACACTGTATAGGAGGCAGGGGTCAAGATCACCCCCAAGAAAAAGAAATGCAAAAAGGCAAAATGGTTGTCTGAGAAGGCCTTACAAATAGCTGAGAAAAGAAGAGAAGCAAAGGAGAAAAGGAAAGACATACACATATGAATGTAGAGTTCCAAAGAATAGCCAGGAGAGATTTAAAAAAAAAGCCTTCCTCAGTGATCAATGCAAAGAAATAGAGGAAAACAATAGAATGGGAAAGACTAGAGATCTCTTCAAGAAAATTACAGATACCAAGGGAACATTTCATGCAAAGATGGGCATGATAAAGGACAGACATGGTATGGACCTAACAGAAGCAGAAGATATTAAGAAGTGGCAAGAAAACACAGAAGAACTATACAAAAAA
>NC_057386.1:13424193-13449904 GCF_019320065.1 Cervus canadensis | reverse complement strand
TTATATATTCCTATATATTCCTTCTTTTTTCCCCCACACTGTGCCGCTTGTGAGATCTTAATTCCCCAACCAGAGATTGAACCCAGGCAGTGAAAGCACAGAGACCTAACCACTGGACCGCCAGGGAATCCCCATAAGCCGCTAAATTCTGGGATGAACTGTTACTTAGCAAAAGAACAAAACAGAAACATCATGTGGATTCCAAACAGATGCAATAACTGGATCTCCAAAGACAAAAGGGAAAGAATGCTGCTTTGTTCTTTCCCAGCACTCTCCAAAAGTTCATACCATTAGGTACATCCCCGAAAACTATACACAAGGAAATGTACACTGCCAAGCCATTACTGCAACTTAAAATACAAAAGTTGGAGTTAAACAGGGGAAGCTGGTTTCTTTTCCCATCTGCCCTTTGACTTTCCCACAAGAGCGAAGTGATGGTGAATAATGAGCACACACCAACAACTATCTTGAAGCTCAAAAGACATGGCTTTCACATTGTGGCCGATCAGAATACACAAAGGCAAACCCTTGTGAACCTGAGTGACGGTTGTCCTACTCCAGTTAGCAACTGGGTAAACAAAGGATAGTTGCAGAGCCAGCAAGCAGTTGAAAGCAAGAGACCAAAGCTCCTGGCAACCCAGACATGTAAGAGACAAAGGACCCAGCAAACAAAACAAGTGTGGTCGTGGCCTGAGCTGCCTTCCTTTGTCTCAGGTCTTGTGCAGGGGGCCTGAGAAAGACCTGAAGATGGAGGCCCCTGGGTCAGCTGGGTGCACCCCACACTCATCTTCCCAACACTAGTACCTGATTCATGGACTAGCCCCAGCTTGTTCTTTCAGCTGACCACTGCGGAACTTGAAACGATACCTATTGTAGAATCTTCGTGTAGAATCATAGATTCCAGGCATCTCAAGAATAAAATAAGGCTCTGCAATAATAATTGTGAAACACTGGTAGACTGCATTTCCAAAGTCGTTAAGACTTGTGGGGCCTCACAGCAAACTTCAGATCTGAGAAAGACCAGAAAAGTACTGCCTGCAGAGTGAAAACGATGGAGACGCTTAAATTTGTGTGTGGTTCCTTTTCCTCATGGAACTACAAAATTGTAAAATGATATCAGGCTGTCACGAAATAAAGTTTTGGGAAAAGATTAGAAGAGTGTACTGTATTTTCAAGATGCAGAATGGGATTTTTCAGTTGGAAGTGGTAATTTGACTTCATGCCCTTGATTTTATGGATAAGGATACTGAGGCCTCAAAGAATGAAATGTTTTTTTTGTCCTCAAACCATAGGCGCTTGGTAACAGGTTTGGGACAAGAATACTAACCTCCCCTAGTTCTAGTCAAATGTTCTTTCCACTACATTTAGTTTTAATATTAAACAGAAAAAGGGTGTTTTTGTTATAGCCAGATGCCAAAGAAGCAATGAACAATTGGGCTTTTTATGGCAACAGTGTGTTGATTTTTTGAGAGTTTGGCGTCATATCCATAGCTGCTGATTTCATCTAGTAAATCCCATACATGGCCTATAATTAGGGATTCACTTTCAAAGAGTTGGAGGGAAGTAAGGGAGAAGGATTTACCAGAGGACTCCATTAATTCAAAACTCAAGATCAGAAATGAACATCCAGCTGAAAGCCTCTGGATGACAATAAGCAAAACAAAAAAATATACAAATAAAAAATTTTAAAATCCAACCCAACCACTAGGTCCTTTTTCGTTTTTTTTCCCACTAGGTCTTATTTGAAGTATTCTGGTCACTGCAAATGTCCCCCTTTACACAGTCTACCCCTCCCCCTCTATTCATTTTCCCTACCTTTTCCCCAAGTACTCATTTCTTTTGAAATCTCAAGAGAAATCTCTCTCAAATCTCATTCTCTCACTTGGGTTTGTGAATATAAACATCTAAACTGTCCCATTCATAGAGCAGTTGACCTTTCTTACAACTTTAAAAATTTTTTTATTTTTAAAATTTCTAGTTTCTTTCTATGGCTGTAGTATTTTGTATTCTGATTGTATTTCATATCGTATCGTATAGTATTTTGTATTTTGATTCTGATTCAAGCTCAGGTATATTATTTATTTTTAAGAAAATAACTGGATTGTTTTATGTTTTAAACTTTCATTTCCAGGTTTTCTTATTTATAAAATAAAATTTATAAACCTCCAACTTCATCTTGATGCCAAAAAGTTGGCCTCTGTGCAACGGCGCTGAATCAAATCTTGCAGATAGTTTTGGGTGAAGTAGAAAAGAACAACTTTATTGCTTTGCCAGGCCGAGGGGAGCAAAGTGGGCTTGTGCCTCAAAAATTGTGTTTCCAACCTGGGGAGGATTTGGTGAGGAGTTTTATAGCAATGCTTTAAGGGTGGAGTTGCTAATAAGGATGGGGTATATGCAGAGCCTGTAATCCTTTAATCTGACTTTAGATGGTCTCCTGATGAGTTTCTTTGGTTCCTTTAATCAGGCCTCAGGGGGTCTCCTCCCTTGTTTCTGCATCCCCTCCCTTCCCTGACAGTTGTTCAATTGCTCAGTCATGTCTGACTCTTTGCTACCCCATGCATGGTCTGCAGCACACCAGGCTTCCTTGTCCGTCACCATCTCCTGGAGCTTGCTCAAATTCATGTCCATTGAGTTGGTGATGTGACCCAACCATCTTGTCCACTGTCGTCTCCTTCTCCTCCTGCCTTCAATCTTGCCCAGGATCAGGGTCTTTTCCAGTGTGTAGGCTCTCCACATCAGGTGGCCAAAAATGTATTGAGCTTCAGCTTCAGCATTAGTCCTTCCAATGAATATTCAGGATTGATTTCCTTTAGGATTGACTGACTAGTCTGATCTCCTTGCAGTCCAAGGGACTCTCAAGAGTCTTCTTCAACACCACAGTTCAAAAGCATCAATTCTTGGGCGCTCAGCCTTCTTTACACATCCATACATGACTACTGGTGAACTATAGCTTTGACTATACGGACCTTTGTCAGCAAAGTAATGTCTCTGCTTTTTAATACGCTACCTAGGTTTGTGATAGCTTTTCTTTCAAGGAGCAAGTATCTTTCAACTTCATGGCGGCAGTCACCATCCACAGTGATTTTGGAGCCCAAGAAAATAAAGTCTGTCACGGTTTCCATTGCTTCCCCATCTACTGGCCATGAAGTGATAGGACTAGATGCTATCATTTTATATTTTTGGAATGATTTGCAATGGTTAGAATCTGCCCTTTGGGACTCAGGTAAGGTCATGGAGGTTGGAGTCTATTCCTTAACACAAGAAAAGGGGACAGATAAAGGCCCCCCAAACCACGGAACTCCTGGAGCCAAGAGAAGCTAGAACAGGCAAGAAAGGGTTTTCCCCTAGAGCCCCACTGTCACTAAGAACTTCCGTTGTCCAGAACTGTGAGAGAAACCTCGGAGGATGAGGAGTATGGTTAAATCCCCATTGCCTCTGATCAAACTCGTCTTGGGTGGGGTCTCTGCATCCAGCATTTCAGAAGCTTCCCGGGTCCCAATTGAACCACTACTCTAAGGGACAAATGTCATCTCTGTGCTCCAGACGAGCAGCCTGAAGTTTAGAGACAATAGTTGATGTACCCACATTCTAGGACTCAAGCTCAGGTCAAACCGACTCTCAGACCTGGGCTCCCTGCACCTAGACTATGAAGATTCTCATCTGAAATTCTGGCACAATCTGTCAGAGGGGAGCTTCAGTCTCCTCATCTGCATGAAGGTGTTAATACTAACTCCGCTGTGGGACTGCTGCAGGGCTTAAGCTGGATAATGTCGGCAAGTCCACAGCCCAATACCCAACAGGTGATGCATGAGACACAGGAGATGTCCCAGAGTGATAAGAGGCATATGATACGGAAACATCCTTGAGAGATACCACAATTCAATTTCCTCAAATCTCATTAAGATCCTCAGAAGAAAGGAAGCAGGAATATCTTAAGTGCTCTATGATCACTTCATTGTTATCCTGTGGTTGAGTGTATAGAAAAATGATTGCCAAAAAATATGGCTGTCCACCATCATGCTGGTGTCTTTGTGCCAGTGAGAGGCAGTTGGGCATTTCCATTTTCTGGAAGCTGTTGCCCATCAGTGTCTGTAACGATGGTGGTGGAAGAAATCCCAAGAAAAGGGTTTTTGCTTATTGAATGCTTCTGACTAGGTTCTGGGCCAAGGACAAATGACAGTCTTCAACATTAGAATCAATTCCTTTCCCTCTTTCTCTTATGTTTCAGGAACAAAGTTGAACAAGCCGAGAGTAAGGCAGATTGCCCCACTGTAGGCTGCTCCCTTAGAGGAAGGGATTTTACTGATGGCACCAGGTTCTGAAACTACATGAGGGCACACACAGGAGATGGTCTATCCAAGCTGGGAGCTTCCCTGGCAGGTGGACACCCTCGGCAGCTATCTTCCCATGTCAGGATGGACCAGCCTTGAATCAGACAATCTGGGCATCCTAAGGGTTATTAATAGCTTTCCTCCTGAAGAGCTGAGAGCTAAACAGAGATAAATGCAATCCTTTCCTTTCAGTAATCTTCCCAACTAGGGTGGAGCTTGTTTCCCTAACAGGGAACCCAGCTGTATGTAAGTTTGCTAAGGTGGCCGTTCAAAGTACCACAAACGGGCTGGCTTGAACAGCAATGTACTCTCTCAGGACTCTGGAGGCCAGAGGTCTGAAATCAAGGTGTTGGTGAGGTAGGTTCCCACTGGGGGCTGTGAAGAGGAATCTGTCCTACCCCTCTCTGCTAGCTCTAGTGGTTTGGTTTGCTGAGACTTTTGGTGTTTCTTGACTTGCAGATGTGTACTCTGGTCACATGTTGTTCACGTTCCCCTCTGACTCCTCCGTAGCATGTTCACCCACTTGGTCAATGCTCTTGCTTTGAGGGCTCCACCCCGCAGCTGGCTAGCTGGGAATATGCCAGTCTTCAAGTTCCTCTGGCCGGGGGCTTCTAAATTCATCCACAGCAAGAGCCCTGGCTCTGAATCCCATCGGTGCTCCCTAGGCCTGGCAGATGGCAAATTGGACGCTTGTCGTTAAAGCCCATCTGTATGGAGGGAGCTGAGCTGGTGCCAGGGCTTCTCCCCGGGGCCAGATGGACCATACTGGCCACCCTTCCTTCGGCGCGGATGCATCTTCTTTAGAAGGCTTCCTCCTTCCTCACCCCGGAGGTCAGTCACACCTTCAGGTTTCATCTATCTCGCACTTGAACAAAGCAGAACAAAGATGACGCTAAGGGCTTTGATTAGTGCAGCCGACGTGAAACTGTGTCCCTGCATTTGTCAGGACCTGTCTCATACCTGGGAGGTGCAAGGAGAAACCCGCAGGAGATCTCAGCCTGGCTGGAGCACAGCTTGCATCTCCGAGGCAATATTATTGGCCGACATTCACTGAGATATAAAGTCTTTGTGATTAATTACTCTTTCAATCTGAACCACAAAGGACGATAGCCAACAGGGGCTTGCCCTGTTAATTGAAATTAGAAGTCTTTGATAAATGTTAAATGAAAAAGGGCTAAGCAGTCACTGGCTAGGAAATGCTACATTATGTAACTATAATGATCAGCCCTCAAGTAAGGATGAACTAACCCATCTGAAAGACATCAGATTTCTTTCCTGCATTTGGGAACTTTTCTTGAAGACTCCAAGGTGGTATTGTTTTCATTCCCCTTTAATGAATGGCCTTTTCGATCAGGTTAAGATTTAGCCCCTAATTTGGACCAACATTCCTTTTGCACAGCTTGCAGGATCGTAGTTCCCCCAGCAGGGATTGAACCCCGGGCTCTTGGTAGTGAAAGCGTGGAGTTCTAACCACTGGACTGCCAGGGGGTTCCCTGCACCAACATTTCTTGAACTTGAATCCTAAAAAGGATGCACAGAAAAATTAAAGAGCTTTCAAAGAAGTTAGTCTCCAAAGATCACATGTTAAAGGATTCTATTCATATGAAGTGTCCAGAACAGGGAAATCCAGAGACAGGAAAAGTAATGACTGCCTAGGGCTGGGTTGGGATTGAGGGTAAGAGAGTAGGGGGTGTGATAGCTAAAGCATACAGGGTTTCTTTATTGGGCTGGTGAACATGTTTACAATTTGATTGTGATGATGGTTACCCACATCTGTGAATATACTAAAATCCACTCAATTCTATACTTTAAATGGGTGAATTGTATGGTACATGAGCTGGATCTCATAAAGGTATTAAAACAAAACAAAACAAAACAAAACCCAACAGAACTAAGGAGCTTTCAGTGCACTTGAGAATTGACCGAAAACTTTACTAAAAGGTCACCTGCTATGCATCAGTTTAAAAAAATACAACCCTAAATGCCAATTGTGGCCAGAAGCAGCGAATTCCTGCTTTGTTAGCAGTTAATACCCAAAGTGCTATTTTTAAAGCATTTGCTCCTGGCACCAGTGCGTACCGCAAACAGCGATCTGTGCCGGTCCTCTGCAGAGCGACTCTTAAAGGAACTTGACTCAGGAGTGTCTGACATGCAGAAAGGCAGAGAAAAAGGTGGCTGTGGTGGCGGGGGGAGTGTTTTGGTGGGTGTTCTGAGCCCTTCTCGGTTCTAATTCAGGGCCAGAAAAACTCAAGACTCTCTACTTGAAGAAGAGGAAGCATGAGAATGGAAAATGTGAGCAAACCACAAAACCATTGAGTAGTCAAAGGCCTCTAGCCTTGAGGGTGATGCCTTTTAGGGGCTATAGAAAAGATGAAGGCAAAAGAGAACCTTGAGAGAGGTGGTCAGGAGAAAGTGGAGGATGGAAGGAGGGAAAAGTCACGAAACTAGTTAATGCTCATCAAATACTTGCTGGGAACCAGAGTCTGGATCCAGCACTTTGGGTACACTCTCTTATTTAATCTTTGTGATAGAAGAAATATATGTGAGGTGACTCAGGGTGCGGTCCCTAGATGGCCTCAGGATAGGGCTGGGTCTCAGAAAGATTAAGTGTTTAGTCTGCTGTCTTCTGAGTTGGGGAGAAGAGAGAGGCTGGCAACTGAAATATACAAACGCTTGACAATGAGATCTGGAAAGCTTCCGGGTTGGTGAACACATCTCTGTGCCGGGGCTGCGGGTGGCATGCCTGGAGAAGGGCATGCAAGCTTGTACCTCCCTCCCTCATACTTGCCCTATGCATTTTATCCATGTGGCTGCTCCTGAACTGTACTCTTTCTGAAAAACGAGTAAATGTAAATCAACTGTTTTCCTGAGTTCTGTGAGCCTTTCCAGCAAATTCTCGAATGTGAGGATGATGCTGTGGGAGGAAGGGAAAAATAACCATAATGTGGTGGCCTTGGGCTTGTAACTGGCATCTGAAGTGCAAGTGGTCTTGTAGGACTGAGTCCTTGAACTTGTGCTATGTGATGCTAAAGCCAGGAAGTGTCAGAACTGAATTGAATTACTGACACCTGGTTGGTACCAGAGAGTTGGAGAATTTGTGGGTCTCAGAGCAAACAGAAATTCCCTCACTACAAAACCTCTAAAGTAGTATGCTGTTATCTTCATTTTGTATAATGTCCAAAAGAATGCCCCCTTCCTGTTTCCAGACTCACTCTCCACAGCTCTATCTCAGCATCCTTGCCACAGGCTCCTCCCACAAGCCTCCTCCTTCAGAAATCTCCAGATGCGAAGCAGGCATCAAACAGTCTCTACGTTCCCCTACGAACATCTAGGGCCACTTTGCAGCCTTGCCCCAGACTCAAGAGATGGCAGAGTTGCGTGTGGATCTGCAGGTCCCCAGCTTGGCAAATAGCCTTTTTTTTCCCCCACCAGATACTCCATGGGGTCGCAAAGAATAGAACACGACTGAGTGACTTTCACTTTCACTCCAGTTTCTGTAACTAATTCTCTTGGAATACTCCCTTCACATGGCTTTGGGGTTAGGCAAGGACACCCCAAACGACTCTGAGAACTCCCCTCCCCCATCTCCAAATATGGACTGGGAATGGGGGAGAGATGGAAGACAGGCGCCATGGCAAGAGGGCCAGCTGAGCCACCTGGGCCAGTCCTGGGGTACCTGACCTCAGTGACGAGCAGCTGCTGGGGAATGTGGAATTACAACTTCTCCTTGTCCCCAGCTTTGGGCCTGGTCCGCAATTCCAGAGCAACAAGAGATGGCTCCCTAATAACCTGTTACACAAAGCTAATCTGCTCCTTCAGGCAGAGACGACTCTTTATGTATAAGATCACCTCTAATCAAAACCAGTAGTTATTCAAGGGCCCACCGGGAGAGGATCCCCTGCCTTACTACATGTGACAGTGAGAGGCCAGGCACCAGCTCTCCTAATAGCCTGGGAGCCAAGCTCTTCCCAGAAAGGAGTGCCATTAGGACCTGGCTCTGTTTGCAGACTTTGAGCTGGGACTGTATGTTGTGGACTGTCCGCGCTCACTCTGATCTTAGCTGTGCTCTTTGGACACACGGTATGAAACATAACTAACCGTATCATCTATTCATACTGAGGATACGGCCCATAGATAGCATAAGTTCCTGAAATCAAAAGCTGATAATAGACTAACAAATATTCTTGATGAGTTGCAACATGGCAACAGTGATCAGCACTGGATCAACTGTCCCTGAATCTAAGTTTGCTCCTCATATGCGGTATTATTTTGGGAAACCTGGACCTCCAACTTGTTGAACAGAAGCTGGGGTAGAGATAGTCAATAAACTCTGCATTTGGAGGCAATAAAAGATTCCCAGTTTTATTTTATTTCCTTTTTTTTTTTTTCTTTTTCCCATATAGTTTATTATAGAGAACTGAGGAGAGTTCTTTTTTTTTTTTCCAGTGGGTTTTGTCATACATTGATATGAATCAGCCATAGAGTTACACGTATTCCCCATAAGATTCCCAGTTTTAAAGCTGGAATAGATTTCAAACTTATTTTAGCTTCAGAACTCATTTTGTTTTTCAAAATATAATATTATTTAGGGGACTGCCCTAGTGGTCCAGGGGTTAAGAATATGCCTTCCAATGAAGGGGATGTGGGTTCGATCCCTGGTTGGGGAACTAATATCCCACATGTTGTGGGGCAACTAAGCTCGTACACTGCATCTACAGAGCCCATGGGCTGTGGAGCCCACACACAACTAGTGAGACGCCCACATGCTGTAACTAGGACCTGAGGCAACCAAAGCTAAATTAACTAACTAAATAAAAAACTGCAAGCTGCTTATAAAAAACACTATTTGGAATCCCAATATATAAAGCAGGTAAAAATGAAGAGTGGATTCCTTGTACTATTTCAGCCTTCATTATTTGAATTCCCTGGTGGCTCAGATGGTAAAGAATCTGCCTGGAATGCAGGAGACCCAGATTCGATCCCTGGGTCGGGAAGATCCCCAGGAGAAGGGAATGGCAACTCACTCCAGTATTCTTGCCTGGAGAATCCCATGGACAGAGGAGCCTGGCGGGTTGCAGTCCAGAAGGTCGCAGAGTCGGACATGACTGAGTGCCTACCACTTTCACTTCCACGTCATTGTTCACTGGGCTCAAGAAGCACCTCTGTGGGGCCCTAGGTTCTGTGGAGCAGACTGAATGGGAGACCAGAAGAGCTTTGGAATGAGACGCCCATGGGTTTGAATTGCTGATTCAGCAACTACTACCTGTGTGAACCTGGGCAAATTATTTAACTACAGGACTGCTGTGGGGATGATAAAAATAAGAGGAATGCTTCCCAAACTGGAAGTTGGGGGGTGTTTTCTTTCGGGGTTATGACTTTTACTTTGTCTTTAATGGGTTCCTGTATTACTCAATTGTGGGATGGCCAGGTTTTCTTTTTTCCCAGACCAGGTTTGCTTCAATCACTATTATTTACCTATAAGATAGGGAGTCAACTTTCATGAGACCATTAAGGCTAAGGAGGGGGACTTCTCTAGTGGTCCAGTGGCTGAGACTCCATGCTTCCAATGCAGGGGGCCCAGGTTTGACCCCTCGTCAGGGAAATTGATCCCACATGCCACAACTAAAGATCCCGAGTGACGCAACCAAGACCCAGCATAGCTAAAATAAATAAATAAATATTTTTTTAAAAAAGTTAAAGAGGGTAACTAAGGGACTGAAAGACCCTTCCTCTTACTCTGTCTTTCCCAGCGATTCCCCACTCACTCGGTCGTTGAGATTCGGGGTTAGCGAATTACGTTTCAGAAGGAAACAAATATCTAGAGTGTTTTTTAAAGACAGACAATAGTGTCTGTACCTTCAGCTTTGCCTGAAGGAGCCAGCTTGGTGGGGCAGGAGAAGCACAATCTTTGGAATTCGAATCAAGGCTTCCTGAAACACTGGCAAGCTACCGAGACTTTCTGAGCCTCAGTTTCCCTATCTGTAAAATGGAAACAATATCTATTCTACATTGTAGTTATCACTAAAAGATATAGTTGAATAAAACAACTTAGCAAGGACTTTTCTTTTTCTCGAAAGTTAGTTCCTGTCCCTCTGAAGTCGGGTTTAGCAATTCGGTGAGAAATCTATTAAAACTTCTAAGGCCCAAGTTAATGAGCTGGTAATTGTATGTCTTTCTTTGGGTCCCTTAACAATAAAAGATGAAGACAAGCAACTTAATAGCACCTATTCTTTCCTGGATATTTTTGGAGCAGAAGCTGAACAGTTGTACTTGGAGTCTGCAAAAAAATTAGAAGTGGAGGAGGCAATCACTGGGTCAGGTCTTATTTCTCAAGGGAGAAAAATACCACTTCCATCTTCCCAGTCATAGCTCCAGATTCTTACAGCTAGTTGGGAAATGGCTTGGGCAAGACCTAGCCAGAGGATCTGATGGACACTGACCATGGTTTTTAATGAAAGAGAATAAATTTGGGTGATCCGAAGACAGACCCCAACTCAGAAGCAACTTAGGAGAAAACTGCACAAATGTATATTATAAAAACACTATTGGCTGGCAAGGAAGGCATTGAGTAAGACTCTACAGATGACAGATGGGATCAGATTCTCAGCAGATGGAATGAAATTCAAAGGTACTGACCCCTCCCTCGGTAGGGGAGTGGGCAGTCTTCCAGGCTTACGTTGCTGTTTCCTTTTGTCTCTACAAAATTAAGTAACAATAAAATGCTTTTAAAATGTGAACATGGTAAATGCATCTCTTCTAGGCAGAAATTCCTTACCTTGAATGGATAATGGATGTGACAACGTACTGGTTCCCTCGGTCCCTGGGTGAGAAGACTGGGCTTCCTGACCCTTCGGGTGGTCCTCTGTGATGAGGAGCTCCCCGACATGCCAGTCAAAACTGATCATTTCCTATGTGCATCATGCCATGAAAAAGGTTGGGATGCTCTGTTCAGAAGGTTTCTTCCCCCCTAAACATGGTGCATTTATCCTTGTTTCCTATCTTACTGCATCTGGTTAGGCAGGTCGAGACAGTTCTAGGTATCTACATTTTTTGGAAGCTTCTAAGGGGATTCTAATCTGATTTGGGAACTCTGCTTTAAGGGTCAAGAAGTTCTGGTGTTTTAATAAGACAAAAAAATAGCAGGGGCTGATGTAGGTGACCCAAGTTCTGAGCAAGGTGTGGACTTAATGTCTGCTTTCTTGAAAGTACACAGGGAGGTTCTCCATGAGATGGGACTGAAGAAGAACTTGCTTGCATCTGTTCACTTTTGGTTGAAAGCCTTGGGCCCTTTGGACCCTGCTTCCTTCTTTTAAAGTCTTAACTCTTATTCTTCTAAAATACACTTGGGGACTTCCCTGGTGGTTCAGTGGTTAAGAATCCACCTGCCAATGCAGGGGGCATGGGTTTGATCTCTGGTCCAGGAAGATTCCACATGCTGCAACTACTGAAGGCTTCACACCCTAGAGTCCATGCTCTGCAACAAGCGAAGCCACCACAATGAGAAGCCCACGCACTGCAACTAGAGAGAGTAGCCCCTGCTCGCTGCAACTAGAGAAAGCTCATGTGCAGCAACAAAGACCCAGTGCAGCCATAATTAATTAATTAAAAAGTCTCAGCTGTACAAATGGCTCTATTTTCTGAAGGATCTTGCTGTACCTGCAGCAAACTCTGTCATCTTGTGAACTGGAGTGACTGACATCAGCTCTCTGCTTCTTTTCTCCATTCATGCCAACAGGTAAAAAGCAACATGCAAACTGATGTCCACAGCCCAACTCATGGCAGCCACTTTCCAAAGACACTTGTTTCTGCTGAGCAACCACACCAGCAACACATCTGCAGATCTCAGTGCCGGCGTCAAAGCAGGGAGAAGGGAACATTTATTAAATGCTAACTATGTGCCAGGGCTGGGCTTTCACATCATCTCACTGCATCTCATCTCATGTCTCCATTCATCCACTCATTTGAATGGAAGAAGAGATTCAAAATGGTCAATCAGTGGTGCTGATGAAGCCAGCACCACTGTGATGGCTGTGATCACCTGGGAGGCCTCCTTAAGTGCATACCCACTGATACAACAATTTCACTTTTAGAAAGTATTCTACAGAAATACTAAAACTATACCAAAAAAATATAGCATGAGAATGTTGCTGCAGTACTGTAACAGTGAAAGAGTGGAAACACTCTAAATGTCCATCAAACGGGCACATTATACAGTTGTTACAAAGCCTGCCAGAGAGATGTGTGCTGCCCCAGAAAGACAGTAAGCTTATATCATTGAGAAAATGAATGTTGCAAAGTTGCATCCTATGAGCTCAATTTTATAAAATAGTGTTATGTATGTGTTATGTTTAAGTATGAACACCACAAATACCGACTTCAACAACATTTAACTCTGTGATTAGGTATCACAGGACACTTGTTTTTTTGATGTTACACATTTATGTCATGTTGGGCTTTTTTTTTTGGCTGCACGCTGCAACTTGTGGGATTTTAGTTCCCCGACTAGGGATCAAACCTACGCCCCCTGCATTGGAAGCATGGAGTCTTAACTGGACTGTCAAGGAAATCCTGGATTTTTTTTTTTTTTTTAAACAAGGATCACGCATTATTTTGTGAACAGATAAAACAATAAAAGTAGACATTGTTTAAAGGCCCAGTTCAGATTTCATTACTCCTATAAAGTTCCCCCTGACCACTTCTGTTTATGGGGTTGCCCCCTTCTTGATTCACGTGGTGATGGTAGAGCAGAGGAATTTTTGGGGAGTGAATCCCACATGGTGAGAAGGCCTTTCTCCTGCTGCCTCAGGCTAGGCTATCATTTAGCCTATGCCGTCAGCCTTTATCTTCCCAACCAGATCACGGGCTTCTCAAAGGTGAGGGTGTCCACTTTTCATTGATTGTGTCAACACCCAAGGTCTCACACTGCGTCTTCACAGAGGATATGTTCTCGAAGATCACGGGAATGGCAGACTTCTCTGCAGCCTTGCTGGGACCAAGTCTTCCTGGCTAAGGTGATGGGATCGCCAATCCCACACACAAAGCGAGTCACTCAAATATCATCGAAGCCTCCCACTGGGTGGGATACCCATTGCTTTTCCAGTGCCATCCACCTGGATTAATGAACAGGACGTCATCCAACTTGCAAAGGGGACTGGCGGGCGGGGAGAAGGAAAGGCAGCTGCCTAGGAGATGACTCACGCCGTCCTGCAGGATCAGGAGGGTCTTTGTAAAGACAGTCTGGTCACCATATTGTTCTCCTCCTGGGACCCCTGGAGGCACTTGTGTTGTTACCCAGGCTTTGGAGGAAGCAGGTTAAAAGAAGCTCCACTGAAGAATGTTCTTCTTCCCAGGGCTTTCCTTCTCATCTACTGCTCCGGCCACTTTCAGAGGCCTCCACAAGCTTCCGTCTCTAATGGAACTGGCCTCATGGAGACCCTGTGACGCAGCAGCTCTGGGGGACCCTTACCCTGACCGTCGTCTTGCAGACTTCCTGCCTCAGCTTTGGTGGCTGTCACCAGGGAGCACTTTGGCAGCAGGGGCTTCGCCCCACACCAGCAAACCAGTTCTTATTCTCCTAGAGGCACCCAGCACTGGTAAATTGGAGCCCATCACCAAACAGCTGCATTATATTCTCAGAAAGAAACAGATGGATGGAGGGAAAAGGGAAAAAAATGACAATAACAACACAACAACATGAACTGCACCATGCACCCCAGTGGGAGGCAGCTGTGTTAAATCTGGCCATTTGAAGATAATTGAAAATTCTGACCACCCTCACCCGCCAAGATATAGACTGACATGAAAGTATTTTTAATTTGAGGGAGTAGGTATTCGAAAGAAGCACTTTGTACTGAAGGGTACAGCTATGTATGACAATATTTGCTCATTTCATCTCTTCATTCCCTTTCTGGGGGCCCGTTGTACTCAGCAAAAGGCATTTAATCTCTCACCCTTGACAGTTATTGGAAAAGTTAGACACATCTCTGTTCCCTTCTCTCTCCCTTAAGAGACAATCCAGCAGATATTTACATCGGTGAGACCAATGAACTGGCTTCCAAGGATTTCTTAGTTCAGAAAAACTCTAACCCTGGGGCCTGGAGGCTGAGTTCTAAAGAGTCCCCCAGTTAACCAACTCAAAGGGAAAGCTCTAAATCAAATCCTGCCTAAGACCTCCTGTACCCTCCTACCTCCAATTATATCAGGGCTACTTGCTTCTCAGACAGTCTCACATTCTCCTTCACTGATACCCAAGTTTAAGACACTGTGAATTTCTTTAATTTCTCCATTAGAATTATTGCGCTCTTTATAACTGGTAAAATGGAGACTTCTTTTACATCTTCCAAAAGGAAGGAGAGATTTCCTTTTTCTATTTAAAAAAAGAAGATCAAGTTCAAATGGTGGTGGAGACTGGTGAGATTATGGCCTTTGTAGCCCCAGAGCCTAGCACAGAGCCTGGCACACGTAAGCACTTAATAAATGCAAATGAGGGACTTCCCTGATGGTCCAGTGGTTAGGACTCTGTGTTCCCAATGCAGGGGGCTTGGATTTGACCTCTGGTGGGGGAAAACTAAGATTCCTGCATGCCATGGGACAAGGCCAAAAAAATAAAAAATAAAACCAAATCAAACTAAAAATGACTGCAGTGAATCGAGGAGAAAGAGGGTTGGACTTGAGCCAACACAAAAGCCTCTGAGTCAGAGCTCCCTAAGCCTGACTTTTGGAGATTGTCTAGGCTCGACCAATCCTGGAGGCTGGGTGTCAAGATTTGCTCCCTCATCCCAAATGGCCAGCTCAGCTTGGCAGGTGTGGGCTCACTGCCCGTGTCCTCTGAGCGCGTGCTATGACTTATCGTCTCCAGTTCCTCCTTCCTGGGCTGGGATCTTCACCTTGAAATCTTGGCAGAGCATCAAAGGGATGGACATCTTGGCAGAGGAAAGAACCCACGTGTCAACCACATAACAAGTACAACCTGCTCAGATGTTGGCTTCACTTCGTCTTTGCTGCTTGGGTGGTGTGTAAATGACCTGATCCAGAGAGTTATGATTCTGATGGGCTCAGGGCCTTGGCGGGGCTGCGTGGAGACTCATGGAGGTGCCCTCTGTGCCTGAGAAGCCACACTGATTTTTTAACAATGCAGTGCTGCCCTGCAAAGTCCTGCTACATGTAGGAGAGCAAAAAACTTGAGATTGAGAGGCTCTTGGGAGCTGCGGCTCAGGCCCCTGATGTGACTGGAAACAGTGGCAAAATGATAATAAAGACGGTGCTGGGCTGGGCTCTCAGCAGATTCTGAGCCTTGAGTCCTGCTAAAACTCTGGTTAGTGGGGGCTCTTATGCCACCAGACAGAGGGCACCCCGCGGAAAATTTCTAGCTCCTGTCACCTTAATGAGAGAGGCATCCTTGCCTCTCATGTGGTTTGGAGGTTTCCAGGGACAAATGGAAAAAGAAAAGAAAATAATTCAACCCCCTGCTTAGTCCTGGGTGGCAGTGTGTGTGTGTGTGTGTGTGTGTGTGTGTGTGTGTGTGAGAGACAGAAAGAGACACACACAGGAGCTGAGTGGTGACCCAGATAACCCTGGTCTGAATGGATAAACCTCAAAAATCTCAGAACAGATTGAGTCCACCAGCATTTCAGCCTTCTCTGCAGAAAATGTGTTTCCTATTTATGATGCTGACACAGTCAACTTAGAAAGATGGATTGGAAGAAAAAGCTCATAAAGCTGTAGACCTCAGATTAATATATATATATATATATGGAACTGATGCACAACTGTTAGCTTAATGGCTACAAATGCATTTGCTTTGATAGCACTCGTTCTGAGACTGTCACTGCTAGAAGAAAAAAAATAAAGCCCATGGCTTTCACTCATTCATTCAACAACTGTTCTGTGAGCAGCTGCTATGTGCCAGTGCTATCCTATCTCCTGGGGTATGGAGATAAAGAAGACAGCCCTTGTTTTTGTGGAGCTAGTATAATCTAGAAACCACAGACCAAAACTCTTGCTCCAGGGGGTAGGGAGTGGGGTGCCCAGGAAGCCCACAGAGTAGAAGTGCGTTTGACGGAACTCTAAACGCTAATGACTAGAAGCTTTCCAATTCAGAGGCACAGAGATGGTGAGGGTCAGAAAGGGGAGAAGGCAGAGAACCATACTAAGGGATTGAGCTTTTAAGCAGAAATGACAAGGTCTGATTTCATTTTAGAAAGAAACTCTTGTGGCAGGGAGAAGGATGTTAATTATTTACAGTGTACAGAGGAGAAATTTGTTTGGAAATGACTTCTAAACTGGTTGTTTCCCTCATTCTCAGTTCAGTTCAGTTGCTCAGTCGTGTCTGATTCTTTGCGACCCCATGGACTGCAGCACGTCAGGCTTCCCTGTCCATCACCAACTCCCCGAACTTGCTCAAACTCATGTCTATTGAGTCGGTGATGCCATCCAACCACCTCATCCCTGTCGTCCCCTTCTCCTCCTGCCTTCAATCTTTCCCAGCATCAGGGTCTATTTCCAATCAGTCAGTTCTTCACATCAGGTGGCCAAAGTATTGGAGTTTCAGCTTTAGCATCAGTACTTCCAATGAATATTCAGCACTGATTTCCTTTAGGATTGACTGGTATGATCTCCTTGCAGTCCAAGGGACTTTCAAGAGTCTTCTCCAGCATCACAGTTCAAAAGCATCAATTCTTCAGTGCTCAGCTTTCCTTATAGTCCCACTCTCACATCCATACATGACTACTGGAAAAACCATAGCTTTGACTAGATGGACCTTTGTCAGCAAAGTAATGTCTTTGCTTTTTAGTATGCTGTCTAGGTTGGTCACAGCTTTTCATCCAAGGAGAAAGCATCTTTTAATTTCATGGCTGCAGTCACCATCTGCAGTTATTTTGGAGCCCAAGAAAATAAAGTCTGTCACTGTTTCCACTGTTTCCCCATCTGTTTGCCAGAAGTGATGGGACCAGATGCCATGATCTTAGTTTTCTGAATGCTGAGTTTTAAGCCAACTTTCACTTTCACCAAGAAGCTCTTTAGTTCTTCTTCGTTTTCTGCCATAAGGGTGGTGTCATCTGCATATCTGAGGTTATTGATATTTCTCCCCACAATCTTGATTCCAGCTTGTGCTTCATCCAGCCTGGCATTTCACATGATGCATTCTGCATAGAAGTGAAGTAAGTACGGTGACAATATACAGCCTTGATGTACTCCTTTTCCTATTTGGAACCAGTCTATTGTTGCATGTCCAGTTCTAACTGTTGCTTCCTGACGTGCATACAGATTTCTCAGGAGGCAGGTAAGGTGGTCTGGTATTCCCATCTCTTGAAGAATTTTCCACAGTTTGCTGTGATCCACACAGTCCAAGGCTTGGCACAGTCAATAAAGAAGAAATAGATGTTTTTCTGGAACTCTCTTGTTTTTTCGATGATCCAATGGATGTTGGCAATTTAATCTCTGGTTCCTTTGCCTTTTCTAAATCCAGCTTGAACATCTGGAAGTTCTTGGTTCATGTACTGTTAAAAGCCTCGCTTGGAGAATTTGGAGTATTACTTTGCTAGCATGTGAGATGAGTGCAATTGTGCGGTAGTTTGAGCATTCTTTGGCATTGCCTTTTATTGGGATTGGAATGAAAACTGACCTTTTCCAGTCCTGTGGCCACTGCTGAGTTTTCCAAATTTGCTGGCATATTGAGTGCATCACTTTCACAGCATCATCTTTTAGGATCTGAAATAGCTCAAATGGAATTCCACTAGTTTTGTTCATCGTGATGCTTCCTAAGGCCAACTTGACTTCGCATTCCAGGATGTCTGGCTCTACGTGAGTGATCATACCACTGTGGTTATCTGGGTCATGAAGATCTTTTTTGTATAGTTCTTCTGTGTTTTCTTGCCACTTCTTAATATCTCCTGCTTCTGTTACGTCCATGGCATTTCTGTCTTTTATTGTGTCCATCTTTGCATGAAGTGTTCCCTTGGTATCTCCAGCCCTTATTCTCAGTCCCTGGCTAATGACACACAACCCAAACAGCCTTGGAAACTCACTCTCTCCCTTCTGGTGGGTTCATACTGCAATCTGGATTCTGAAAGTTGACTGATGGTGGGTTTGGGTCACAAGGGAATCCCACGGAACACACTTTTCCTATGGTTTTATTGCGATTCCCAATTATGCTCTTTCCTTTGTGGTCTAACTGCCAGAGACAGTGAGAAAAAATTCTACATGTAATGTAGGCTGGTGATCGTCTGGGAAGCAGTGCTTGACAGAATGTGCAGGGCTAAGCCTTCTGGGGCCCCTTTCTCCCACATCCATTAAGTAACCCTAAGATTCCAGGACAGGCAGGGATGGCTCTGGGTGTGAGAGCAAAATCCAGACTGCCAATGAATGAAATCCAATTCATCTCCAATGACATTTACTTTCAGGGCAGGATTTTCCAGCCTTGGCATGCTGACATGTGAGGATTGGGATGCTCTGGTGGCTCAGAGGTAAAGAATCTGATTGCCTGCAGTGCAGGAGACTCGGCTTCGATCCTTGGGTTGGGAGGATCCTCTGGAGAAGGAAACGGCAACGAGTATTCTTGCCTGGAAAATTCCAGGGACAGAGGAGCCTGGTGGGCTACAGACCATGGGGTCAGAAAAGAGTCGGACACAACTTAGTGACTAAACAACAACCCTTGTTGTGGGGGCTGTCCTGTGTATTCCAGAATGTGGTTATGGTTGGCAGCACTCCCAAGCTGTGACAACCAGAAACGTCTCCAGACATCGCGAGCATCCTCGTGGGGTAAGGACGCTCTCAGTTGAGAGGCACTGCTCTTGGAGACAGTTTTCCATTATCTCATTGGATTTCTCAGCAGCACTAAGCATAACCATTCACTCTCTTCTCTCGAAACTTGCATCCCTTGGTACTCTCTTCTTGTTTCCCTTCTAATTCTCTGTCTATTTCTTTGCAGATTCCTGGGGCCTTGCCATCCTCTCCCTGATCTCCAACTACTGTCCTAAATGTGATACTAGGACCTGAACTCCCTTCCCATTATACTTTATGCTTGTTCACCCTCATTCATCCTCAGGACTTTAAATTCTTCTCTTTCCAAAATACTCCCCAATTTGTCTCCAGCCCAGATCTCTTATCTAAGCTCCAGACTCATTTCTGTTTGTTCTAGATGTCTCACTGGCATCACAAAATCCATCTGTCTTTCTCCAAAATCCATTCCTTTTCTTCTCTCACCCCCATCTATCTGTTGTCCACGCAGTAAACCTTAGGGTCATCCTGACTCTTCCTTTTCTCTTATCTTCACACCCAGTTTATGACCAATCCCTGTCAACTCTATCTTCAGTAGATACCTCAGAACCCTCTGTTCCCAGCCCTCCAGCTCAAGTTACCATATAACCTAAATAACACAGTAGATAATTCCGATGACCTCAGTGGTTTCCTGACTTCCACTCTGCTCCTGGACAGTCCATTCTCCACCCAGAGCAAACTTTTAAAAGCATAAATCAGAGCACATGATGCCCCAGCTTTAATTTCTTCAGAGGCATTCCACTGCAGGTGAATAAAATCTAAGCATCTTGACGTGGCCTCATCATCTTTCCCAACCTCCCTGCCTGCCATTCTTCCTTCTGTTGCTGCCGCCACACTGGTCTCTTTTGCTTCCGCACAGGTGTCACCTCCACCTGGAGCACCGACCCCAGCTCTTTTCCTCCTGCGGGTCATGTCTTCCCGAGCATCTTTCCTGATCCCATCCTCTTATGGTCAGTTTCCTTATCATGGTCTCGCCCTGCAAACTTCCTTAACTCCACATGTTTATTATGGGATTAGCTCTTTATTGCCTGGCTCCCGTGCTAGACTGGAAGTGTTGTAAGGGAAGAGACCCTCTGTGTCTCTTCTGTTCATTGCCATGTCCCCATCTAAATATTGTCTGTGACACGCAGTGAGTACTCAGTACATAATTTACTGGATGAGTGACTATTCCCCTATCATTTCCTTGGTCAAACTGTATCTTGAAAAGAATACTTTATGGCCCGGGAAAATGAATGACAGTGAAGCATGAAAAAAGTGTTCCTCGAGTATCTGTGTCAGTGAGGAAAAGCTTGCCGGTGGTGGTTCTTGGGAGCACAAAGCTCAGGGAGATGAGTCAGGCACTGGCTGACAGAAATGAGTCTTGTTGATTTTGTTATTAGTATTCTGTATCTGTGCTAAGACTTTCCACTGAATCAGGGGATCCCTGATGCCAGGCAGGACCACACTGAAGCCATCTAAGAGGAAGAGCTGAAATCAGTTCAGAGTGTTCTGGCAACACTGCCTTTCTAGAAGGCTTGAGCTACCAAAGGGACCAGGATGTTCAGGTAAGACAACAGTCCCCCAGGCTCAAGGAGCCACAGAGGCGGCAAGGCAACAGCTTCACCCAGTGCGCTGCATGACGCTTTCCCCATCACTGAAGCCCCGTAAGTATTGGTGGCCTTGAGATGAAACCACAGAAAAGTAAGACAAGGGGAGGCCAGATTTCTCTTCTTGAGCAGGTCCACAGTTATGCAGAGGGCATTTTGCTTTGTTTTTCTGAAAATTCATGAGTGTGGCTGGCTGCAGAGTATAATGTAAATGGATAACATTCAAAGGCTCAGCCTTTGAGTCCCACCAAGAGTCATTCCCATCAGCCTCTCCCAAGATTTGAAGGGACAGCAGCTGCAGAGCACATGCCTGCAATTAAGCAGCTAAGCACTCGCTGAGACTGGGTTAGACTCTGACAGCCAAATGGATCCCAAAAGGTGGAGGCAAAAAACATCTGAACCACACTTAGGGCCCAGCGTGCGTCACGGTGGAATTCATTCTTACCGGGTTTATTTATTACATCTTAAATCAGCCTTAATGAAGCCGAGGAAAGAGTTTCAAGGTCCATGTGTTACCACTCAAGGACGAGAAGAGGGCCACGAGTCCAAACATACTGTGATTGGCTGCATGTTGCTAAACAACAAAAATAGCCCAGCATCTGTTGTTGCAGGGCTGGGACGTTATTTACAAGGGGGTCACCCAAGTTCCATCAGCAGCCATTAATAAAATACTAACAGGCCCTAAGTGGTGACTTACACTAACAGGATAAAAGTTTGCACTGAGGCAAACAGTGGATTCTGGTAGGTTGAAATCATACGGAAAGGTATTTTCTTAAATTTATTCTCAGTCAAGATAAAAAAAAGGAGAGGGCTTCATGAAGCCCCTTTCAGTTTTGAGACAAAGTTTCTGTGCAGAGACAAGCTGCCCAAGTTTCAATATTCACTCACGGAGGACTCATTGAGCCTTTTCTTTGTGTTAGACCCCAAAGATAGAAATAAAACACAGCCCCTGCAGAGGAGGAGACAGGCTGGCCCCAGGCCTGGCCAAACAGGAAGCCAGAGGTGGCCACTGTGTTTTATAGGCCAGTTATCAGTTGTGTGGTTCAGCCTTGCGAGTTACTTTGCTGCCCAGAATGATGGTAGAGCTGGGGAGACAGAAGACTACACTGAAAGTGAGTGGCAGCTGGGGTTAATGATGGGCCCCAAGAAGTAGGAACTCCACTCTGAGTCTCAAAGTAAAGAATTCAGTAAGATGTAACAGTAAATTGAATCAACACAAAGACAGATGGATGTGTCCTGGGTCAGGGTGGACTTAATAAAGGTTTGCTGAAAGAATAACTCTCTTCCACATGACACCCCGTCTATTGCTCACCTCAGATTCTTTGTAGTAACGTTCTGGAATTTCATCACAGGCAATATCGATAAAGCAAACTTCTCTCTCCAGGTCTTTGGCTTCATTGTCAAAAATCTGAAAGAGCAGAGCAACAAATCAAAGGTTAGTGACGGTAGGTGAGATCCTCAAGGTGCCCGCAAGTTGGCCCAATGGTGCGTGAGGCAGAATAACTCCCCACAGAGCATCTTCACATGGCTCAGTGCCCCTGGTGAGAGCTTTCCGCTGCCTCAGAATGTGCAAGAATCATGAGAAGCTTTTATTCATCGCTTACATTTTGTCACATCAGAGGCAGGTGTGGCATCAATCACCGCTTGGTGAGGGGAAGAAGATAAAACAAGCTGTTTTTAGAAGTTCAAGAGTGAAGAAATAAATCTCTTCCAAAAAGGAAGTCTGCTGATTTTTGGCAGTTAATCTAAACAGGGAGAGGGAAGAGGCTAAAAAGGTTCTGGGTAGATAGGAGACAAAAAGCAGTAATACAGCCTGAGATTTAGAGAAGAAAAATAAGGTTTGTTTTTTTTTTTAAAGTGTTCACATATATTTAATTTTGGAAATAACATACACTCATTGCAGAAAATACAGATAAACAAAAAGAAGAAAATATAGACTGTCCACAATCCCATTACCCAGTGTATTATTCCTGATCATTTAAAAGCACGATTTCTTTGGTACACATAGGGGTATGAAGGTGGAGCTTAAAAAAGTACTGAGATGGCTTTTTGTCAATCTAGGGTTGGTTCTACAGGCCCAGAATGCCCAACACTTGCAAAGAAATATGTAAGAGAACCACGTATATAGATATACACTCTGGTGGGAAGATTAAGTTCTTCTACTTTTCCCCACTGCCATTTTTTTTCTGACCTTACAGGGATATCTTCTCATCACTTCTGAAGGATAGTGAAAAGATTAAGTTCGCAAATCACTTCATCCTTGGAGAAAGTCTTAATTGTATCCCTATCTCACTGTTTAGCTAATTCCTACAAGGGAATCATCTGCTAACATTAATTAAATCTGACTCGCCAGAAGAGAACGAAATATTTTGGAAGAAGAGGGTGGTTGATGCCTAAGAACATTGTCTTGACATAAATTTGGAGCCTATTAATAACATGTTCTCCCCCAGGATAGCATCTGGAGGGCTCTTTAAAGTTGAAACTGCTAGTCCTTTCCAAACGCTTTCTGAATAATATTTGTGCTGGTAATTATCTGGCCAGGCTGCTGTTTGCTCTGTCACCAATTTCCTTCTATAATGGTTAGATACTGGACTCTTCAGATCTGTTCAAAGAGATTGACTCTCCGGTCTGAACTGAGGAGGCCACTGTATTTTCCTTAAAGGCAGAGGAAGACTGGTTCCTGGATCAGCTCTGATTCCGACCATGGCCAGGTGAATTCAAGTGCTAGGAGACACTCCCAGAGTGTTTGGGAGGGAGAGGTGGATTGCTTTGAAATGAAATGGAGAAATGGTGGGAAAATAAGTTCGAGTGGAGACATGAAACACAAAATGAAACACCGGGTCTCAGGGTGTTTGTGTGTTTCACTCTCGCTTTTCGCTTGAGTCTCTTTTAAGTGTGTGCGAGAGAAGACATGTGCCTCATTAAGAAAATAAAACAGAACGCAACACCCCAGAGGCAAATGAGCTGCTAGAGAGTAAATTACAAGAGAAGTTAGAGAGCTTTGACATTTATTGGTGGTAAAATTTATGGGACTGAAAGAAAGGGAAATGAACAGGGGTTAAGGGAGTTATTGACAGATTAGGTGGCTTTTCCTAATTTAATTCACATAGTTTTGGATCACCCATTATTACATTATTGCCCTTCTGCTCCAAATTCACCCTTCAGTCTCTGCTCTAACAGACCAGACCCTGTACGCACTTCTTGACAGTAAGTATGACACTAAGCCGTGTATTAGAGGAACCCTGCAGGAAGAAGGGGCTTCTCTTCCTGGTGTGAATCTTATTCCTGCTGCACAATCTGTTGAGGGGAGAGGGGAATGAAGTGCTGCTCTGTCCCAGCTGCATGTCCAGACTGCACAGCTGCTTGGTGACTTTGGAGTCCTGGCCTTCACTGTGGCCCTTCTGATGTAGGCACCCCTCTGCTCCAGCCGCACATCGCCAATGGTGCCCAGACTCTATATTCTTGCCCACCAGTCTCATTTCACTTGTACCCAGAGGGAACTTTTCTGCCACCCAGCAACTGTGGACCACCTCTGGTCCAGGAAACCCAGCAAACTTCTCTGCCATCCAGGGCTATGATCACAGTCTCTGCGAGGAGGTCAAGCTCCAGCCATGGAGGTGGACCCCTTCTGAGTTTGTTCTTCCTAGTGTCCACCTCCCCAGCCTTAGGTACCCTTTAGACTTCTCTTTACATTTTTATAATTACTCATATCAAAGTGTCAGTTCAATTCAGTTGCTCAGTCGTGTCCAACTCTTTGCGACCCCATGGGCTGCAGCATACCAGACCTCCCTGTCCATCACCAACTCCTGGAGTATACTCAAACTCATGTCCATCACATCAATGATGCCATCCAACCATCTCATCCTATGTCATCCCCTTCTCCTCCCGACTTCAATCTTTCCCAGCATGAGGGTCTTTTCCAATCAGCCAGTTCTTCACATCAGGTGGCCAAAGTATTGGAGTTTCAGATTTAGCATCAGTTCTTCCAATGAATATTCAGCACTGATTTCCTTTAGGATTGACTGGTTTGATTGCCCTGCAGTCCAAGGGACTCTCAAGAATCTTCTCCAACATCACAGTTCAAAAGCATCAATTCTTTGGTGCTCAGCTTTCTTTATAGTCCAACTCTCACATCCATACATGACTACTGGAAAAATCATAGCTTTGACTAGACAGACCTTTGTTGGCAAAGTAATGTCTCGCTTTTAAATATGCTGTCCTGGTTGCATAGCTTTCTTCCAAGGACAAGCGTCTTTTAATCCAATTGCTGCAGTCACCATCTGCAGTGATTCTGGAGCCCCCAAAATAAATATTCACTGTTTCCATGTTCCCATCTATTTAGCCAGAAGTGAATTGGACAGAATGCCCATGATCTTAGTTTTCTGAAATGTTGAGTTTTTAAGCCAATTTTTTCAAACCTCCTCTCACTTTCATCAGAGGCCTTTATTCTCTTTGCTTCCTGCCAATCTGCATGTCTTGAGGTATATTGATCATTCTCCGGCAATCTTCGATTCCAGCTTCGTGCTTGCATCCAGCCCAGTGGTTTCTCAGAATGTACTCTCATATAAGTTAACATAAGCAGGGTGACAATAACACTTGACGTACTCCTTTTCCCAGTGTTGGAACCAAGTCTGTCCATGTTCGTTCTATACTGTTGCTTCCCTGACCGGCTATACATTTTCAGGAGCAGTAAGTGGTCTGGTATTCCCATCTCTTGAAGAATTTTCTATCTGTTGTGATCCACACACGTCAAAGGCTTTGCGGAATCAATAAAGAGAATAATATTTCTGGAACTCTCTTGCTTTTTTTATGATCCAGCGGATATTGGCAATTTGATCTCTGGTTCCTCTGCCTTTCTAAAACCAGCTTGAACATCTGGAAGTTCTCGGTTCACGTATTGCTGAAGCCTGGCTTGGAGAATTTTGAGCATTACTTTACTAGCGTGTGAGATGAGTGCAAATGTGTGGTAGTTTGAGCATTCTTTGGCATTGCCTTTCTTTGGGACTGGAATGAAAA
>NC_057386.1:12463841-12492918 GCF_019320065.1 Cervus canadensis | reverse complement strand
CTGAGAAGGCCTGCCTGGGTGGTAGAGGCCTCCCTCCATGAGCCTGGTCCCCGTCTGGGCTCACAGCTTGAACACCCAGCTTCTGCATCCTTGAGCAGGTGCCCACATTTCCAGCTTCTTCTGATTTTAGGGAGAGGCCACAGACAGCCTGTCAGAAAAGCACCAGTTCCCAGAACAGCGGGCACAGTTCAGGGCAGCATGCTGAGCCCGTGGGATGGCAGGCAGAGGCTGTGTGGCTGACTCATCTCTTCTGTGCAGACGCTGCTGAGGCTCGGCTCTACAAGGAAACATGGACCAATTGTAAAAAGTGAGGAAAGAACTCAACTCACCACCACCCCACCCTGACACATCTTCTCGCCTGCCTCCCAGATGTCTGAGATTTCTGGCAGGATAGCCGTCACGGGCACACAGAGGCAAGAGGCTGGGCTGTCCATGTGCTGGCCATTCCATCAAGGCCTCTGTCTAGTCCCTAGTCTGGCTGCTGAGACAGGATGACCTCCCGCTCCAGACAAGTGCCTTCCCCACCCATCTCCCCTCCCCCCAGCAGAGTGCAAGCCAGAGGTGTGCAGGACTGATGAGGAATTCCAGGCCCAAGGCCACTTCATTGGTTCCAGGTCCATGTGCTCCTTTGTGTGTGTGTGAGTCACTCAGTCATGTCCAACTCTTAGTGACACCATGGACTGTAGCCCGCCAGGCTTCTCTGCCCATGGAGTTCTCCAGGCAAGAATACTGGAGTGGGTTGCCATTCCCTCTTCCAGGGGTTCTTCCAGACCCAGGGATGGAAACTGAGTCTCCTACATTGCAGGCAGATTCTTTACCGTCTGAGCCATCAGGGAATCCCATCTGATCCTTTAGTAGTAAACAATCCCCACATTCTTTTAACCTCTGAATACTTTTTTGAACGCTTTATCAGCTGAGCCAGTGAAAATGCAACAGTAAAATGGAAACTCGGTGGCAGATACTCCATGTGCAAAAATGATGGAGTGAAGGAGTGTGCGGCCTCCATTCACATGCCACCAGTCAAGTCCCGAGATTCTGTGCCAAAAAACAACAAACCGGGTTTTGTGAATAGTATGCATGTATTATGACGCATAATACATGGGACTCTGAGGTGGGACTCAGAGTTTTCCAAAAACCACACTAACCTCCTTTATTTAGCAGTCTGCCTCCAAAATCTTCCCAGATGACTCAGAGGTAAACAATCTGTCTACCTAGCAGGAGAGGCAAGTTTGGTCCCTGGGTGGGGAAGATCCCCTGGAGAAGGGAATGGCAACACACTCCAGGATTCTTGCCTGGGAAATCTTGGGGACAGAGGAGCCTGATGGTCTACAGTCAATGGGATGGTAAAAGAGTTGGACGCAACTCAGCGAATAAAACAGCAGCAGCCACCTCCAAAGTGGGGAGGGCCTGCGGGGCCGGCTCTGAAAACACTTGTTCCTCCGTCCCAGGGACACCCATGGCTGTTGAGCACCATTCACGGAGAACCCGCTGTGCTCAGAATGGAGGACCTTCACCCCGCTGGAAGAGAGGGACCTCATCAGAACAAAACACCCTTGTTTACTGACCCCTCGAAGAAGGAAACGTGCACTCTCTCTGCCCCCCTCACCCCGACCCCAGGGGCCCAGCCTCAGTGTGGACCGGCCCCTGGGGCTCCCATGAAGCCTGAGCAGCTGGCTCGGCTCTGCTCTCAGCCTATGGACCTCCCCCTCAGGCTGACTCTGGCACATTCCAGAAGGTGGGACCTGAACCCTCAGATGTGTGCTGACCAGCTGAGGGCCGGGCACCCGGACCATCCCCAGGGCCCCTTGTGGGAAAACACCCACTTGTAAACTTTGACCCTCAGTCAGTCTCAGACCTGGTGGCCTCTGGCCTGTATATTCCAGCCCTGGGCCCGGAAGCCTCTACCAGGAGAGGAGGTCAGAGTTCAAATGAGGATGTGGAGGAAGAAAGAACTGCCTCGGGGTTGGGGTGGGAGTGGGAGGAAAGGAGGGGCATCTTTGCTCCTGAAGTGTCCTGGAGCTGAGGGCCAATCTTCTCAGGGCAGAAAGGTGGGAAGACCCTTGAAATACCTGACACCTACTCATGGCTGAGTGAGCCTCTGAAAAGGGTGGGGTTGGGGGGCATGTTCTGGGGGGGATGCAGTTGACTGAAAGAAAACCACTCAGTGAGGGAGCTATGAGTGCAGTGAGAGACTCCATTCCAAGAGCTGGGAGAGGCCAGCTGGTGTGGGGCTTCTGGCCAGGAATACAGGTGGACTTCCATGGTGGGACTAGTCGTAAAGAACCTGCCTTCCAAAGCAGGAAACGTGAGACCTGGTTCAATCCCTGGTTAGGAAGATCCCCTGGAGGAGGGCATGGCAACCCACCCCAGTATTCTTGCCTGGAGAATCCCATGGACAGAGGAGCCTGGCCAGCTACAGGCCATAGGGTCACAGACTCGGACATGAGTGAAACGACTTGGCATGCACAGACGGTCAAGGATATGTCTGGGCAAAGGTGACTCTACTGCTTGCCACACAGAACAGACGTATCTCAAGTTAAGGATGATGGTGCTCTTCTTTGTGTGGGAAAATGCAACCAGCTGGGTCACCTTAGTTCTTCCTGAGGCTCGCATCTAACCACCTAAGGGGCTGCTTGTCCAGAGTACACAGTGTCCAGTAACGTCTCTAATTCCTGTCTGAGCACAGAAGTGCACTGTGGGTCAGCGGCTGCAGAGGATCAATCGTTGCAGAACTGGACAGTGAGCAAGACACTCTTTGCTCCTCTTTTGTGTGCAGGGTCAAGCCCACCAGGCTGCAACCCTCAGCGGAGTCACTCAGGAATGGCCCCTCAGCCTTGGTGACCGTCCAGGGGTTTCTGGGAGCTCCCACTCCTTCCAGATGGTCTTGGGGTGACCTTCCACCCAGGAAAGGCAGCATGGTGGTGCCAGGGTCCCACAGCCCCTCCCCTGGAAAGACCAGGGATGGGTCAGAAGTGTGAGGTGATGGCCTTCAAAGGACCCATGGTTTTGCACTTAGAGCCCATGGGCATTTCAGCCTGGCCCCACCCCTTCCACCCACTGACCCGGGACCTTGGGGAGGGCCCAAGATAGCTATGTGGGGGGTCATCCTACTGTCCCTTCTTCTCCCATCAACCCCGCTCTCTTTAATCTAATAAAAATTGTTGTTTATTCTTAAAGAACACAGTATTCTCTGACTACTTGAGCACAGGATCACTGTAGAAATTCTGGAGGAAAAAGGCTGAAGAAATTGTAAAAACCTGTTGTTCCCAGACTCAGACTTCATTCCTGATGACATTTTATGTTCTTCTAGCTTCTCTGGAAGTATATGTTTCTATGGATTCAAAAGGAAGGGGCTTCCCAGGTGGTACTCGTGCTAAAGACCCTGCCTGCCAATTCAGGAGATAAAAGCACATGCAGGCTCGATCTCTTGATCGGGAAAATCTCCTGGAGGATCGCATGGCAACCCACTTCAGAATTCTTGCCTGGGAAATCCCATGGAAGGGAGCCTGGTGGGCTGCACTCCCGTGGGTCCCAAAGAATCAGACACGATTGAAAGGACTTGGCATGTACGCCCGTACGCGTTCAAAGGGAAATTGGGACGATGCTGTCTGCAGAGTTGGGGGTTTAGGCTGCCTGGTTCTGCTGATGCCCCGACAGTACTGTCAGATGTGCCAGGCTTCACCGCAGCCCCTCAGTCCAACCAGACACGTCACACACAGGAGCTGTGTATGGAACCTGTAACTGATGCAGCTACTGTCACAGGAGCACCCCCAATCAGATCCTCTGCTTCCCCGCAGACCCTCAGGTGGTCCCAGGGGCACTGGCTCCTCCAGGTCAGTGGCACTTCCAGTAGCTGGGCCCCTCTCTGCCACACAACAGACCCCATGGGCCCTCCCCGCATGACGACCATTTCAAGTAGCCCCTGAAGAAGGTCTTTCCCAGCTCCTTCCTCGCCCAGAAACAGCTGAGGAGTCTCGCTTTGTCTGCAGCGCTCTTTCTGAGATGCCTCTTGGAAACTCCCACGGAGGGAGGGCATCTCCCGGGATCAGAAGAAGCTGCATCCGGGCCCTGGCATGCCCTCTCATTGCTCTGGGGTTAGAGTCTTCCCAGAGAAGCATCTTGATTCTCGGGTAATTCTGGGAATGGAAGCAGAAAGCTGAAAGCAGAGAGCAGACTGTGTGTGTGAAGGTTCCTCCACCACCTTCTCTGGGGGTCATGCAGGGTGACTGGGGCAAGAGAGAGCAGGAAGCCAGGACGTGTGGGCCACTCTCACGCTCAGTGGGATGAAGGGGAGCCTTTCTGAAGGGTTCTAACTTTTATGGGTGTTTTGCAATTTTGTCCCTCCCAGGCCTGCTGGTCCAGGTACTTCCCAGGATTGGGGCATAAGCTTCACCCTTCCTGGCGCTGGTTCCCACTCAGCCCTCCACAAATGTTTGGTGAATAAACAAGAATTGATTTGGGAAAGAATTCACATTGTTAGAACAGAGTACTTTAAGCAAATCAATAAAACACAACACAAAATAAACAAATCAACACAACGATGGAATTATCCTGCCCCCCAAAGTTCCTGAGCCAGGGATGCCTCTCATCTTACAGGTGAGGATTCTGTGGGGAGCAGGTTTGAACACCCCAAGTCATCTGGCACCCTGGCAGCTTCCATAGGTGCTCCCCCAGGGCCCAGAATAGCCAGGCCAGCCCCCCAGGAAGGTCTGAGACGGCTCAGGGACTCTGGTCTGTTATCCCAGCTCCTGTGCCTGCAGCCCCACCCGGGACTTGTCTGCAACGCCCCAGGGTGATGCCAAGGAGCTCGTCGCGCTTGCACAGGACCTGCCTTCCAAGGTAAACACCCGACTGGGCCCCCCAGGGGGCAGGACACCCACTCTGAAATCAGAGGCACTAGGACAAGGGGGCACTTGCTGTTTGGGGACCAGGGGGAAGCGGAGGCTGGTAAGCCCGTGTGGATGCAGGGGGACAGTAGCAGGATGGGTGTTTACCTGAGGAAAGGGGGCAGGAGGAGCCTCACTCAGGGCCCACCGAGGGATGGGGCCACCAACCGCCTCATTGCACTGTGCATCGTGTACATAAACCACAGTGCTTGTAAGCACACCAGAGGATTCCCTCTAGGGATACTATCCCAGGAGATTTACTTTATGTTGACCTCTTATTTAACTTCTATGCAGAGTACGTCATGCAAAATACTGGGCTGGATGAAGCACAAGCTGGAATCAAACTGCTGAGAGAAATATCAACAACCTCATAGATGCAGATGATACCACTCTAAATGGCAGAAAGTGAAGAGGAACTAAAGAGCCTCCTGATGAGGGTGAAAGAGGAGAGTGAAAAAGCTCCCTTAAAACTCAACATTCATAAAACTAAGATCTTAGCACCTGATCCCATCACTTCAAGGCAAAAAAAGGGGAAAAATGGAAGCAGTGACAAATTTTCTTTTCTTGGGCTCCAAAATCACTGTGGATGGTGACTGCAGCCATGAAATTAAAAGACACTTGCTTCTTTCAGAAGGAAGGAAAGCTATGACAAACCTAGACAGCATGTTAAAAAGCAGAAACATCACTTTGCTGACAAAGCTCCATATAGTCAAAGCTATGGTTTCTTCAGTAGTCATGGACAGATGTGAGACTTGGACCATAAAAAATGAGTGCCGAAGAATGGTTGCTTCTGAATGGTGGTGCTGGAGAAGACTCCTGAGAGTCCCTTGGACTGCAAGGAGATCAAACCAGCCAATCCTAGAGGAAATCAATCCTGAATATTCACTGGAAGGACTAATGCTGAGCTGAAGCTTCAATACATTGGCCACCTGACTCACTGGCAAAGACCCTGATCCTGGGTAAGACTGAAGTCAAAAGGAGAAGGAGGCAGCAGAGGAGGTAGTTGGACAGCATCACTGACTCAATGGACACAAATCTGAGCAAACTCTGGAAGATAGGGAAGGACAGGGGAGCCTGGCATGCTGCTGCCCATGACGTCACAGAGTCAGACACAACTTAGCAACCCAACAAGAACAGCTTTTGTAAATGCTGTGCAATGAACACGTTGTCATGATAAGGGGGAAACAGTGATCTAATGTTTGAATCACCTAGTGAAACCTTCCCCTTCCAGGCAGAGCTGCCTCCCCCTGGCTCCTGTGGCCACTGAATCTCCGTTTCTGTTGCCCCATCAGCAAGGTGACTTCAAGGTATACTGACAGGGCTCCTCCCCAGAGAGGAGAGGAGAGTGTCCAATCAGCGGTGGCCTGCGCACCAGGGTCTGGGCAGCCTGGATCATCAGGGACCCTGGAGGGAGCTGTGGGGACCATGTAGTTCAGCGAGACTGGCGGATCCCCGCCTCTGCCCTGACTCTGAGGGGGCCAGAGCAGGAGTTAGACCCTCAGGATCGAGTTACTCAGTGCACGTCAGGGGCGGAGCCAAAGCCTGACCTACCTCATGTTCCCTGAAGCAGCTACAAAACACCCCAGCTAATAAGCACTTCCATAAATAAAATGTTATACTATGTTGAAGAAATTAAAAGAAGGTTCAGATAAATGGAAAGGCATATCTGGGTCTTAGTTGAGGAAGGATTAATACTGAAAATGTGATTCTTTCAAAAATGCAGTGTAAAGACAAATAATTCCCAAGAGCACAGAAGGCTGGGGCAGCTTGGGACAAAATAACCAGATGTTTGAGGAATGCAGCCATTTCAGAAAGCAAACATCATGCTTCTGGGTGTCTCCATCAGAAAGAGAAATAGTAATCGGTTAAGAAGTTTAGTCCCAAGGTCACATCCAGCACCCCTTTCTCGTCTTGAGGGTATGAGAAAATAAATGACCCAATCAAAAAATGGGCCAAAGAACTAAACAGACATTTCTCCAAAGAAGACATACAGATGGCTAACAAACACATGAAAAGATGCTCAACATCACTCATTATCAGAGAAATGCAAATCAAAACCACAATGAGGTACCATTACACGCCAGTCAGGATGGCTGCTATCCAAAAGTCTACAAGCAATAAATGCTGGAGAGGGTGTGGAGAAAAGAGAACCCTCTTACACTGTTGGTGGGAATGTAAACTAGTACAGCCACTACAGAGAACAGTGTGGAGATTTCTTAACAAACTGGAAATAGAACTGCCATATGACCCAGCAATACCACTTCTGGGCATACACACCAAGGAAACCAGATCCGAAAGAGACACGTGCACCCCAAAGTTCATTGCAGCACTTTTATAATAGCCAGGACATGGAAGCAACCTAGATGCCCATCAGCAGACGAATGGATAAGGAAGCTGTGGTACATATACACCATGGAATATTACTCAGCCCTTAAAAAGAATTCATTTGAACCAGTTCTAATGAGATGGATGAAACTGGAGCCCATTATACAGAGTGAAGTAAGCCAGAAAGATAAAGACCAATACAGTATACTAACGCATATATATGGAATTTAGAAAGATGGTAACGATAACCCTATATGCAAAACAGAAAGAGACACAGATGTACAGAACAGACTTTTGGACTCTGTGGGAGAAGGCGAGGGTGGGATGTTTAGAGAGAACAGCATCAAAACATGTATATTATCAAGGGTGAAACAGATCACCAGCCCAGGTTGGATGCATGAGACAAGTGCTCGGGCCTGGTGCACTGGGAAGACCTAGAGGAATCGGGTGGAGAGGGAGGTGGGAGGGGGGATCGGGATGGGGAATACATGTAACTCCATGGCTGATTCAAGTCAATGTTTGACAAAACCCACTACAGTATTGTAAAGTAATTAGCCTCCAACTGGTAAAGATAAATGAAAAAAAAAATTTAAAAGTCACATTTTATATGTATTGTCAGGATAAAGAGATAATATTGATTTTTCTGTGATGATTTTATATCAAGATTGCTGAACTCTATAAAAAGATGTGAACTCACTTTCTTGGGTTTTCTACATAGGCCATTGCAATGTGTCAACCTGACTGGGCTAAAGGATGTCCAAATAATGTTTTACATTATTTGTAAATAAATAAATAAATAATAATGTTTTACATTACCTGGAAAAAAAAAAAAGAAGTTTAGTCTTACATTTTAAAACTTAGAAATGTCTAAAACACGAAAGTTCCATGGTCTCTAGTGATGAGGATTTTGCACTTTCACTGCCGTGGCCTGGGTCCAATCCCTAGCTAAGGAATTGAGATCCCACAAGTCACGTGACTCGGCCAGCTTGGCTGAAAACATTCTGGACCGTGAGAGTGAAATGACCGGGATGTGAATGCTGACATCTGGACCGCAGGAGCCCTAGGGAGATCACTGAAAATGAAGAGGAAGGATGTGCATTTCTTGGCATTTAGAAAAAACAAGAAAACAAAGTGAAGGATTTTGGTTTGAAAGGGGATATAGGCACTAGGCAGAGGAAGTAAGGAAAACACTCCCCCCGCCTCACCAAGGGCTTCCAGGGGGCTCAGTGGTAGAGAATCTGCCTGACAAAGCAGGAGATGCAGGAGGCACGGGTTCAATGCCTGGGTCAGGAAGATCCCCTGGACAAGGCAATGGCAAGCTACTCCAGTATTCTTGCCAGGAGAATCCCATGGACAGAAGAGCCCGGTGAGCTACAGTCCACAGGGTCGCAGAACACGGAGATGACTTAGCAGCTGAGCAGAGCACAGCGCTCCTCACCAGAGAAGAGGAGCTTCCGTCTCCCCAAAGGCTGCCGTATACAGGAGTGAGAACAGTCGGATTCTGCCTCAGCTGCTCTGGATACAAGGCGAACTGTACCAGAGCTTTCGAAATAGGGAGGAAATGAGAAGCCAGGATTCTGGGGCTGTGACCCCAGCCTCAAAGCTCACGGACACAAAGCCCTGTTTAAACACACTCTGAGGCCCATGAGCCCTTGGAGGGTCAGCACTAGAGGCCTGCCGTGAGGTGGGGGCGCCGAGTGTCTGAGATGCCAGCACATGTGATCATGAACGTGGCCACATGCTCGGGGAAGTTGCTCAACCAGAATGAGAGAATCGAAGTCTGCACATGTCAGCGTAGGATGGGTGATGGCTGGTGCACAAAGATCCCCCCCCACACCAGCAACTCTCTCTGCCCACCTGATGAGCACTTGCTCAGCCTGAGTCCACAGCCTTTCCCCTGGCGGCCCAGAGACACCTCTTTGCCCCTTACTCTGCTCTACACCCTGCCAGCAGGTCATTTTGGGTTCTAGTGGAAGGGGACCGTCCACATGCCACTCAGTTGGCACTGAGGACCTCTGGGCTTCCTTACCCCACCTCCAAACAACCAATAACTCTGGGGTCTCCCTTCTCCATACACCTTCCAGGCTTCTGCACCCCCATGGAAGCACCTTCAGACTCACTGCCCCCACCCCACTCCTGCCTTCCAGGGGCCTTTATTGGAAGTGCAGGTCTGATGAGGGACGTCCTGCATGGAACAGAAACATACTCTTTCTCCTGCCCCACAACCCTGCCACAGCATCCCTGCTGGGTCTCTCTCTCCGAGCCTCTCTCCTTGGGGGTGAGGGTGGGCAGAGCCAGGCCCAGCCCTGCACATGCCCCTTTGTCTCTGGCCACCCTTGACTCATGACTCCACTGCCCCAGGTGTGAGCTCACGGGACACGCGCTGCCCGCAGCAGCGGCTGCACACCGGCCCCTCTGCCACAAGAAGGTGAAGCCTGGAGGGTGTGAGCAGGCAGGTAGGCCAGCGGGGAGTGACAACAGCAGCCTTCCTCCTGGTCTGCAGGAAATCTGGGCCCGGCTGGCGAGAGCCCAGAGGCTAGCAAGGCTGGACATGGACCAAGGACTCCGGATTCAAGTCAACAGCAGCCGCTTGCCTCCAGCAATTGGAAAAAAACAGAGCCTAAAGTCGAACAAAGAATGATTCAAACACCTCTGTCCTTCCCCACCCTTGTGACTCTCACACATTTCCCTCATTCCCCACTTTCAGCGTCTCAAAGAGAAACTTCTATCTTAGTGATTTTTATAAGCACCAAACCATTTGTACATCAGAAGCGTGCACACCCCGTAAGGAAACTCCCAGCTCTCAGCGCTGCTCTGAGGTCAGCGCCTACTGGACTCCACCCTCTGGGAATGACCCCACTCAGGTCTGTCCCGGGGTCACCTGTTTTGGCCACAGAGAGTCTCCACATCCACCCTGCTAGGACCCTCCGTGGGGAGGGAGCCGGGAAGAGGGGCTCCTTCTGCTCAAGGGCTAATGAAGGACAATTTTAAGCTCTTTACCACTTGCTCCTATTCACTCTCTCTCCTTATCCCTGCCTGTGCCCCCAGCATGACTTCTATCCAGGTGGCCCCAACTTGCATTTCTGACAAGTTGCAATCAGGCTCTGAGGATTCTCAGTGGGCAGGGCTCTGCCCAGTGTCTGTGTGTGGGGGTGATGCACACAGCAGGGGTCTGGCAGCTCCCCAGATCCATGCAGGGGCGTGAGTACACCCAGCTCCCCAAATAAGGATCTGTTCAGAGGAAGCTTGAAAGTGGAGAACTCCAGGAACTGGCTCTCCTGGAAAACTGCCACCCACCGTTTTCTTTCGAAGGATCATCTAATCCCCTGCGTCTAATAAAAATATAATAAGGAATTCACTATCAAGAAAATCATCTTTTCCCCTGAAATCAGGGCAGTTCCTAAAACTCCAGTTCAGTTCAGTTCAGTTCAGTTCAGTCGCTCAGTCATGTCTGACTCTTTGCGACCCCATGAACCACAGTCCCCAGGCCTCCCTGTCCATCAAAAACTCCCTGAGTCCACCAAAACCAATGTCCATTGTGTCAGTGATGCCATCCAACCATCTCATTCTCTGTCGTCCCCTTCTCCTCCAGCCCTCAATCTTTCCCAGCATCAGGGTCCTTTCAAAAGAGTCAGCTCTCCACATCAGGTGGCCAAAGTATTGGAGTTTCAGCTTCAGCATCAGTCCTTTCCAATGAACACCCAGGACTGATCTCCTTTAGGATGGACTGGTTGGATCCTTGCAGTCCAAGGGACTCTCAAGAGTCTTCTCCAACACCACAGTTCAAAAGCATCAATTCTTCTGCGCTCAGCTATCTTTATAGTCCAACTCTCACATCCATACATGACTACTGGAAAAACCATAGCCTTGACTAGGTGGACCTTTGTTGGCAACGTAATGTCTCTGGTTTTATAGGAAACTCGAGTGTCTTTCCATAACTTGAAGTTTCCTTCCTGAATATAGGACCTGGGTGTCAGACCCCACGTGCTTGGATTCTGAATCATCCCCGCCTCCTCCTTTCCTGGCTCCGCCCTGGGATCATCATTCAGGTTTAGTCCAGCCGCTCAGACCAGTGCACAGACAGGCTGCAGCTGCGGGCGTGGAGGAGGAGCTGGTTACCTGGTCGCAGGTGAGAGCTGGAGGGGTGGGGGCCGAGGGTCCTGGTGTAGGACCACACTCAAATAGGGGCTGGGTTGATGGAGATGTAGCGCTGAGCTCCCGGGAAATGTGATGAGGAAAGGTTTTGAGGGGGTGAGGTTCCTTCTGGATACTATAGACCCCTGGCTAGCTCCCTCCCAGAAAGAACACACCTGCCCTTTCCACTAAGTCTCCTGGTCGCACTGAGCATTCAGTGATGATGCCAGGTCACCAGCAGGAGGCTCCGCCTCTCACACAGTGAGGGATCACTGCTCTCAGGGCACAGGCTTAGGTGGCACTCTTCCTTTGGTTCCCTGGGGGGGTGAACCCTCCATGTGACCCTGAGGACACCTGCCTGCTCCAGCTTTGGGGGCCAGTGGGCAGGCCTCCCTGGGAAGGTATTCCTCAGCCTGGGGAGACATGGCCTGCCTCTCCGTCGATGGGACACCAAGGCCTATGTTCGGTGGGAAACAGGGGAGCCAAAGGCTGTTCCGAGGTCAGTGGAAGCAGCAGAGTGGCTGGGGCCCAAGGGGAGATCTTGAGGAGACTGGAAACTCTCGGGTTCCTGCCCAAGGCTTCCTCCAGGACAGATGAGTGGCCAGAGAAGAGCACACAAGATGAATCTCCTGCCTGCTCAGGCAGGCTCAGGGTAGGACACCCCTGGGCAAGCGTCTCCCTCCAGGCAGCCCCGAGGGCTCTGGCTAGGGGCCCAGGAGTCACTGTCCACCACCAGCAAGGATGCCTTTGGGCCCTATGGGTCACTGGGCACCAGTCTGTGTATGAGAAACTTCCAATTTAAGAAGTTATTTTGTAAAAAATACTCAGAAAAAGAATTGAGCAGATTTTACCTGAAGTGCCAGGAAAAGCCCCAGCACAGGAAGTTGCAACACCTCTTTCTAGAACCTTCCATCACATGAGGTTCTCAGCAGCAAGTAATAGTGATGAGCTATTTATGCCCCATCCTGGCAATTACTGAAAGGCAGCTACTAGATTGTGTCCACCTGTGAAATCTCAGCCTCTCTTGCATTATGCTGAGCAGGTTGTGGCAGGATCAGGGCAGCTGTCTCTCTTCACTCAATCACCAAATTCTTTGTTCTTAAAAAAAAAAAAATAAATTGATTAAAACTGTGTTAATGTTCTTCTGTAAACCGAATGTCAAAGGAAAGATAAACATCCACAGAGAGAACCTGCCTTCCCAGGGGTGAAAACGCACGATGGGCAGCATAGTAACTGTACCACGTGGCCTGGCAGGGCCTGAAGAGCCCCAGATGGTGGGGGTGCCTTGGCCAGGGGGACAGGGAGCTTCACTCTTCAGTGCCCCAGGCACCACTTGTCCTCCTGGAAAGGAAGCAAAATTAAACCTGTGACATGCCGCTTGCAAACAGACCTTGAGGAATATTCAAGATTTGAGCATAAAAATAGACAAAACTTGACCATGATGGATATTCCACCATCTGGGAAGCCTTTTAAAAAGGATACTTTAAACAAACAACAAAAACTACTTTAAAACAAAACCCTGAAGCCTTCCAGGAAAAGACAGACAGGACAACATAAATACTTGGAGTCTTTATCCAAAGACGATCCAGGGAGAAATGGTGATGGAAACGTACTTAGCCTGGAAGGCAGTTTGTTTCTTTAAGGGGTGAAAGTCTTATAAACCTGTAAGGAGAAGACAGACAGTCCCAGGAGGATGAGCGAAGGGTTTGCAAAGGCAGTGACAATGTGGAAACCCGAAGGACCAGAACCAGGATGAGCTGGTCAGCCCTCCACAGCCCCAGGTGTCACCAGGAAGAGGCAGAGCTGGGAGCCAAGGGGCCTGGGCTGCTCACAAGCTAAGACAAAGGGAATCCTTGCAGCCACTGAAGTCAAGCTTTCGGGATCCTGGGAGGCAGACCTCACCAGCAACACACTACAAAGTGAGAACCAGTCGCAGAGAAATGGACAGAACATGACCGCAGAACACTCCCTCCAGTGTCTGGGGTTTGTGCCTGATTATTCCAGTGAGGGGAAAGCTGAGGTCTGGGGAAAGAGGGAGGGGACAGTGTGAGTGTCCTGGGGCAGCCGTGACCAAGGACCACAAACAAGGAATCAAAAAAACCAACGTTTGCCCTCCTCCAGTTTGGAGGCTGGATTCCAAAATCAAGGTGTCAGCCCGGCTGCAGGGAAATATCCTTCCTTGTCTCTTCCAGCTTCTGGTGGCTCTGGTGTCCCTTGGCTTGTGGCCACATCCCTCCAGTCTGTGCCTCTGTCAGCTCTGGGCCTCTCCCTGTGTCTCTTTCTTATAGATTTGTCTCTTCTTATAAGAAAGCCACTCACAGTAGATTGGGGCCCACGCTGCTCTAATACGACCTCCTCTTTCTTTATGACTGCAAAGGCTCTGTTTCCAAGTGAGGCTCACCTTCATAGGTTCTGGGTGGACATGTGTTTTGGGGCCACCTTGCAGCCTTCCCTGTTGGCTCAGTGGTAAAGAATCTGCCTGCCAATGCGGGAGATTTGAGTTCGATCCCTGAGTCGGGAAGATCCCCTAGAGAAGGAAATGGCAACCCACTCCAATATTCTTGCAAGGGAAATCCCATGGACAGAAGAGCCTGGTGGGCTACAGTACATGGGATTTCAAAGAGTCAGACATGTCTTAGCGACTAAAAAACAAAAACATTCACCCTAGTACATACAGTACAGAGGGAGAGAAGAGAGAATCAAGTAATGGGTTATCTAACCTGATTCCACATATGTAAAAGCAGATACATGTGTGTGCACAAGAACACGTGTCTCTCAGGTGACTTCTTTCTTCTTCAACTACAGATGTTGTACATATGTGAGAAAAGAAGGCTGTCCTTCTGACGATAAATTAGGAATAGAAGCAAGTCTAGAAAATCAAGGGAAGCAGCAGACAGCAGCACCAGTCACAGGGGTCTGGGTCCTGAGATTGTCCCTCCCCATTTCATTCTCCTTGTTTCACCCAGAGTCTCCTGGAGTCAGGACTGGGGCTGGTCACCAGTGGCCCCCAGCTCCTGGAAGCGATTACATCCACAGTTCCCTTTGCTTCAGGCCCTTCTGCCCAATTACCCCTGAAGTGGGGGGAAAAAAAATCAGAGACATTGAATTCAAAACCAAAGGGTACCAACTCCATAGATCTGGAAAAGGCAAAACTCTGGACACAGTAAAAAGATCAGTGGTTGTCAGGAGTTGGGGGGAAGGAGGGATGAATAGATGGAACACAGAGGATTTTTCAGGCAGTGAAGCTACTTTTTGTTGTTCAGTCGCTAAGTCGTATCTGACTCTTTGTAACCGCATGGATTGTAACCCGCCAGGCTCTTCTGTCCTCCACTATCTCCTGAGTTTGCTCAAATTCATATCCACTGAGTTGGTGATACTATCGAACCATCTCATCCTCTGTGTAGTACCTAATGGTAGCTACATGTCATTATGACAAGTGAAAGTGTTAGTTGCTCAGTCATGTCTGAGTCTGTCCATGGAATTTCCCAGGAAAGACTATTTGGAATTGGTTGCTATTTCCTACTCCAGAGGATCTTCCTGACCCAGGGATTGAACCCTCATCTCTTGTGTGTCCTGCATTGGCAGGCAGGTTCTTTACCACTGCACATCTGGGAAGCCCAAATGTCAGTTTTACTGGATGCCAAAGCCTGAGATGAGCATTTGTTTCAGAGGAAGTGAAAGTTAGCTTCTGGACTGTAACTCACGAGTTCCACAGGAAGACTCTTTTTGTGGATAAAAGCAAATCTGGAGAGTGGACCAAGTGTCCCCAAATGCCAAGCCTCAAAATGCAAGAGTGGAAGAGGGGCTGGGAGCATCCAAGGTGGTTTTAGGTTGGTGTCAGGTTTAAGGGGCTACACGAGATTCTGTGTCCTGACCCGTCTCTACAGGACACACGGCTCAGGGAGTTTTGCATGTTTTATATAAAATTCAAGATACCCCAGCAATATCAATGGACTTGTCTCCCAGGGACTTGTTTCCTGTCTCATCTGTGTTTCTCATCTGTCTGACAGTGGTCCCACTGCAGACATTATAAAGGTGTAGAGAAGGGTCAGGTCACAGTGGTGAGGGAGGAGCTTGGGGACCCTGGCCAGGGTGCAGCCCCTCTCACAGGCTTCCGAAGGAGCCTAAGGGATCTCTGACTCATCAGCTTTCCTTCCTCCAGGGGTGTCCCAAAAACCAGTTTTAAGGAGGACGAGGCACCCCTTAAAACTCCTCCACGTCCTGCTGGCCATGCTGACCTCAGCATCCACTCTCCTCGCTCCCAGGATGCTCTGGGTCCTCTTGTTCTTGGCCACCTTCAGGAGTGCTCAGAGTGGAAGTAAGTTGCATAGTCCCAACTCTGCAGGGGGTTGGGGGAGGCAGCAGGGGCAAGCCGGGTGTGGGAGGAGAGACCTAGATCAGGCCAGGAGGGGCCCAGGCTCCAGGTAGTGCCAGTGACCCCAGGAAGGGCAGTCAGTGGATGTCCTGAGGTCCAGCCATGACCCACACGTGTGACTGTCCCCCACACAGTCTGGGATCACCCCAACTGCACCAAGGGCGTGGTTGCTGTGTTGAAGGGCAAGCCAGCCACGATGACCTGCAGCATCTCCAATGTCTTCTTCCACATCAACATCTCCCTGCAAACGAACCCCACGGCTCCCTGGAAGCTCATCTTCAGCGTAGAGGCCCCAGGAAAGTTCAGCCAGGATGGATGGCAGCTCTGGATTCACAAGGGCGAGGCGCATCTGGTGATTGAAGAAGCCCAGGACACCCATGCAGGGCAGTACAAGTGGGATCTGACGGGGCGCCAGAGAAATGTCGAAATCACCACCCTGATTGTCTTAGGTGAGCGGAGTGGGTTGGGGGGGATTGACCCCCACGAGCTTCTCTGTCTGGCGGGTGGGAGTGCGGAGCAACTAGGGAGGAGTGATTCCTGCCAACCTGAGGTGCCCAGAACCACGGAGATGAGGCCTGAAGAGGACTCCCACCCTGCCCCACCCACCCCACGTCTGTGCCCGCTCTGAGCCTCTCCTCAGGGCTCACGGCACGTGGGTCTGGTCACTCTCCCCATCTGCTCAGGGAGCCGGCGCCTTCCCTCCCTGCACACCTCCTCTCCCCCCACCCCACCCCTTCCTTTGCTGCAAAGCTTCCCCAGTCACCATCCCTCCACCCACCGCCCTCGTGGGTTCTGACTCAGAGTAGTCACCCTGAGCCCTGGGGACAGGAAGTAGGGGTCCAACTTTGCCCCGGACCAGGAACAGTGGGAGGGGCTAAGAAGGCACCAGCTGGACCCTAAGTGGGGAACCCAGTGAGGCCTTCATGAACTCCTGTATCCAGGGCTCATCTGATACCTGGGGCGGAGGGGCTGCGTCAGGGCAGACCCTGGGCAGGCCCCCGCCAACCTGCCCTGTGTCTCTTGGGCAGAGCCACAAGACCTGCTCCTCACACATTCCACAGGAAGGTGTTTCTATCTTCATCCTGGGGTATAGGAGGGGAGCCTACAGAAAGCCCTCTTGGGTCTTCCCTCCTCTGACATCCTCACCCTCTGTGCCTGGAGCTCTGCCCATCCCATGCATCCATCCCCCTGCCATTCTCCCACCCATGTGCTTCCCAATCACAGGCGATGTCCCCCTCGAGGGTGCCCCCAAGGGGGTCAGGGGCTCCTGCACAGGTGAACAATGGAGGGTGGTCCTGCCCATTTTCCGCAGGTCCGCAGATGAGCATATTTCCTTTGGATGTTAATCCTGAACACAAGAGCCAGACCCAGGTAATGTTCCCCATCCTCGCCCTGGTTGTTCTCTTCAGCCTACTGATCTGCACACTGGTGTGGCTCTGAGGGTTGGTTCCCTGAACTTCAAGCTCCAGAAGGTATTGGCTGATGTGCCTGGTCTGTGGACAGGGGAGAGGTGGGGTCATCTCAGACCTGAAATAGACACTCTGCCCCATGGTCTCGTACCCACTGAGACTAGTGAGAAAGTGGGGAGCGTTTGAGGTCCCAGAGAGCCAGAACTCCTCCCCCAGAGGACCCCAGCCAGCATATGCCATCCCAGTCCCAGCATGCAGATGCCCCACCCCGGACAGGCCACTGAATTCACACTGTCCCTAGGACACCCTAGAGGATGGCATGGGGGCTTCCTGCTCCTTCCAGGAGACCTAAGATGTGTGGGTGGTGGATGTTCCTACAGGATGCACTTGTGGGCAAAGATGTCTGCGCGTGGCTCTCATCAATCCCATCCTCCCTTCGTCAGGTAAGGAGGCTCTGAGCCTGGGGTGGGACCTGTGTGCACTGGACTATGCAGAGAGGACATGCGGGAAGACCAGGCTGAGGACTAGGAAGCTTGGCAACTTCCTGGCCTCTTCCTGATGTACATGCCAAGGAAGGCTCCTTAGCAGGTTTTGGGGCTCAAAGTGCAAAATCTCACGTTCCATAGCACTTGACCTAACAGGACCCTCCCCCTCCTCCACCCCATGCAGGCCTGTGCTCCTCCCTAGGGCAGGAGTGCCATGCTGCAGTCACGTGGGAGAGGCCCCAGTCTGGGGTCCTCAGCTGATCATGGACACGCTCTTGTCTTTGGAACATGAATAAGAACCAGTTCAAGGGACCTTCCAGGAAGCACTTATGGAACCAAAATGAGGCTATCAGTGGCCTGAGATGATGGATGGGGCCTCCTCCACCACCCCAAAGGGTACAGTAGCCCCGGATCGCAAGCTGGACAGGTGGCTGCTGGTGGAATCTGTGTCCAACCTCCCTGGTCTTCCCCAGCCCTGGGGCTCCCCTCTCTACCACCTGTCCCAAGTGCTGCCCCTTCCTGTTCCCAAACCGCATCCCAAATCATATATGCCAGATGTCTTTATAAGCAAAACTGTACAACCCCACTGAGTGTATTCTTTGTTGGTTATTTTTTTTGGAGGTGGTGTGGTACGTCTTTTTTTCTTCCTTTCCTCTTCTTTTCTCTTATGATTGGATGACTTTAGTGATGCACTTGAATTCCTTTTTCTTTTGTGTGTGTATATCTATGATAATAGACTTTTGGTTTGTTGTGACCATGAGATTTTGATACAGCAGTCTATATATATATATACGTGCATGATTGTTTTAAGTTGCTGATCTCTTCCTTTCCAGTGCATTTCAAATATCCTGCATGTGCACTCTGCTCCTCTCATGATTACTGGTTTTGATATCATGTTTGTGTGTGTGCATGGCTTCCTACTCTTACTGTATGTTTGCCGTTACTGGTGAGCCCTCCCATTTCATCCTTTTCTTGTTTCTCGTTGTGGCCGTTTCTTTTCAGCGTAGAGAAGTTCCTTTAAAGATAGAGCTGCTTTGGTGCTTCATTGAATGTGTTCATAAAAGGTACATGTAATGTGATAAAAAGAAGGTTTTTCTAGAAGTGCTACTTTCAGTGCTTTGCAAAACGTCCATATTGCTCATCCTCAAGATGAGTCCACTAAACCTACTAGCAAATCATCGAATGAGCTGAGAAATACATCTTTAAGTCACTAAAATAAAAATCCAAAACAAGCTGCTGTGAGTCTTACAAGCTAAAAAGTCCCAACGAGGGCTTCCCTGGTGGTCCAGTGGTTGAAAATTCGCCTTGCAATGCAGGAGACGCAGGTTTGATCCCTGGTGAGGGAATTAAGATCCCAAGTGCTATGGGGCAGCTAAGCCTACATGCCACAACTAGCGAGCCCATGATACCCGACACAGCCAAATAAATAAATATTAAAAAAAAAAGAAGAAGTCCAAATACATCCAGAAGGCCAGATATCTGGGAGGCCTCACTCACCATGGAGAATCTCAGATGCACACAATGCATGCTGCCAGGCGACTGTGCCCTCACAGGAGGGTAACGATCCCAGAACAGCTTCGCTGGCACCCGGAGTCCAGGTCTAGAACTGAGTGTATTTGCATCTCCCAGGTTAAAGAAAGGTTCATGCCAGAAATGGTGGGTTTGTTCCACCCCCTGGGCCAGGCCCCTGAGACACAGTGGGCACGGCACGTGGGACCACCATGCTTTGGGGGCCGTGGAAATCTGTTCCATTTTGCCTAAAACAGACCAAAGGTGTTGATGCTTTGAAAGTCATTCAAAGGTCATTTTAATATTGCTCTCACCGTGGGATGGGCTCACTATAAGTCATTCAGCCCCTGCACACCCAAGGCAGGAAACCTAGAAAGAAATACTGTGTCTGGGTCCTTGACTAATTTTAATTTTCTACTTGTTGCTTATCGGTACGTTCAAGGAGTTCTCTAAAGGAAGTTTAGCTCTGAGTCCTTGCAGTGCCCTAGAGACCCTCCCCCCAGGCCCCCCTTGCTCCTCCTCAGCCACACTGGCCCTCTTGCAGGCCCTCAGAAACCCCAGGCTCTCTCTGGCCTTGGGGACCATGTGTGTGCTGGTGCCTCTGCTTGGAGCCCTGTTCCCAGACAGACCACCTGACCCTCTCTCACCTCCTCAGTGCTTTACTCCTATGGCCCCTTGAAGTTGGGCACCCCCCTCCCAACAGGTGCTGTGTGTCCTGCCGCAGGTCTGCTCGTCCATCCCTGGAGTCGTCTCCAGGCCACGGGCATCTAGTCCATTTCACCCTCTGCCCTTGGCACCAGTACTGGCAGGTGCGGGCGCCCAGGGAGTGCTGGTGATGAACAAAGGCAGGATGAGGTTGGAATGGGGCGGGTTTGACAGGCCCGACGCTTTTATTGTTTCCTGCCAACAATTTTGCTAGGATCCTCTAGGCCTTTGGCAAAATTCTGCCCCTGAAATAGACACCCCCTCATGCAAGAAGAGGAGGAGATTCACCATCCTCTCTTTTTCACCCTGGGCCAAGAGGAAGGCAGAGGTGGGGGACTCAGCCTCTAGGCCACAGTCCTCCAAACAAGAATGGGATGCCAGCACCAATGGGCGCAGAACGCCTGGGGAGAACCTGGATGCTGTGGGAGCCTCGGCTCTGGGTGAGCTGCCACGTTTCCAGCCCCTCAACCCAGGGCCCCAGAACTATGGACTGAGACCCACGTGGTCACCATTGTCCTGGCCTCCCTACAACACCAGAGGCTAGAAGGACTGACCTCTCCACAACAGCCCCAGTAGCCATTACCAATGAATGAGGACTTGGGCCTGGAGAGGAAGAATGCTGAGTGGCCCAGAGACTGAGAAATGGGGGCCCACTGCAGTATACTCTTCCCAGTATCATATTGGACACCTTCTGATCTGCGGGTCGGGTGGAGTGGGGTGGGCGCTCATTTGGTATCAAATCTTTTTGCCTTTGCATACTGTTCATGGGGTCCTCACGGCAAGAATACTGGGAGGAGTTACCACTTCCTCCTCCCGTGGACCGTGTTTTGTCAGAACCCTTCACTATGTCCCGTCTGTCTTGGGTGGCCCCGTGTGGCCTGACTCACAGCTTCACTGAGTTACACAAGCCCCTTCACCACAACAGGGCTGTGATCCATGAAGGGGCTAAGAGGGTGTATGTGCCACTATCATGATGCTGGAGATTCTTCTAGGTGGTTTCTCAAACACCTCAGCAGAGGCAGTGGTTGGTGTGCGCTCTTTTGGTGGACTTTGCTTCTTGGGATTTGGTGGCAATTCCTTTGCATTCTTTCCTGATTCTGCAGAAAGAGAAACTGTAGGAGCAAGTCCTCGGAACCCTCCGGCTTCTCGCAGCACAGTCTTCAGTACCCCGGCTCGTCCTTGCCGCAGTAGAAAGGAGGTCACCATAGCGGTGACTCAGGAGTGGGCTGGGTAATCGGCCTGGTGGATGGAGGTCACACCCTAAAACACAGTCTCTTCACATCCAAGTGTTTCGAACAAGCCAAGTAATGGGACAGAGTGACACGCTGTCCCTGTGGTGGGATGGACCCTGTCTAGGGAGGAAGAAATGAGCCTTGTCCCAGCCACCCCACGCCCGGCCCTTGGTTAAAGCTGCAAATTCTGCTCCTTTTTGGAAAGCAAGACTCTAGATGTTGGGCTCTCAGGACATTTGGGCTAAAATGTACTCAATACTCAGACCCAAACGACACAGGAATTCTCTGTCAATTTAAATGCCATTCTCTCAGTAATAGAGGAAGTTTAAAAGTCCTTTATATCAATGCCTTGGGAAAACAGGATTTGTGGATCTTAGAAGATGTTTCCCCTTTTGCGACAGTCTTATAATAAGGAAACCCGCCAAGAAAAATGCTATTAAACAATGTACGTGGTCTCCAATCTAAGCTGCAGGCAATGAGAAAAGGAAGCACACTGCCCAAGTGTCAGGAAACCAAAACCAAGAGGGCCAGGAGTGCGGTGGAGGACGTAGTAGAATCATTCACTAAGTAAAGCCATTGCTTTCCCCCCGGGCTTAGCTTCCAAGCCACTGCTGGAGGAAACAGGAGAGACAGGGTAGAAATGGCAAAAAGGGGCCAGGCTAGTTGCTGCCCTGATTCTGGTCAGTTGTGTTTGAATGAGGAGGAGGAACTTGCTGCTTTTGCAATAGGTTGCCAAGCTCCACATTTCTTCCATATGATCTTGACTTTCCACCGTGATCCCAATGAATCCGGTGGATCACCGTGGAGTTTTTTAAACCTTCACCCTAACCCCTCCCAGTCTCTGGAAACCCTTCCACACCTGTGCGGTTGGCGCCCTCTGCAGGGTGGCTCCGCGACATACAGGTTCATCATGCCCTCAACCCTGGAGCACAGGTGTGCTTTCCAGGCTCCCCTAAGGAAACTGGTCAAAGGAAGGTCTCAAAAACCTGGCAGGGAAAGTGCATCAGGTGTCGGGGTGGGCAAGTTGGAGGAGGAGAGAAAGATGAAGAAAGGTTGTGAGGTGATGGCCAGGGCAAGACGGTTGTAGTAGCCAGCCAGAGGAATCGCAGGAAAACTTATGGAGGGGCCTCAGCCCTGATGACCCCTTTCCCCTGCCCAGCAGGTGGGGGCCCATTCCTCCAGCTCTGGGTCCCTTTTGTGTGTCCTGAGGCTTTAGTATCTTCCATCCCTCCAATCACTGGGACTCAGAACTGAAATAGAAACCCAAATCCCACTTTTCCACCACGAGGACAGGTTAACCTGAAGCCCCTCTTAGGAAACACGAATCAGAAAGTCAGAAGGCTTTAGCTCTAATGAAAGAAAAACGCGAGTCCGTTGGCGTCTCTGGCATTCATTGGCCCAGTGCTGTGCTGTGATCTGCCCTGACTGTGTGTCCTGCAGGGTGATAGAGAGAGCTCTGGCCACTGATCAGCCCGTGAAGCTAGGGACCCCTCTCCCTCTGGGCTCCAGCTACAGGGGAAGGTTTTGCCCCTGAGAGGGCTGGCCACGGTGCCTGCCTGTGGAGCTGGGTTGGACCCACCTGAAGCAAATCTGTGGCCACCAGGTTTGTGAGGTGTGGGCCAGCATGAGGCATGGCTACTGGACCCCTCTCCCCGTGGGGTCCAGGATCAGCAGCAGCTGGTGAGCAGCACACAGCATGGCAGCTGTCCAGACCTGCGGAACCAAAGCTTCCACGTGATCCGGTGCTCAAGATACGCACAGGCAGGAGGCACGGTCGTTCACACCAGGCACTGTCCTGAGATCTGATGTGGTCTCCTGTGTGTTTATGAGCAGTGTACTGCCCTCTCCTCTTCAGCAGTGCTTAATTCTAAAAATTTCTCCTGACAATTTTTAACCCTAAACCTGTCATGGAGCTTTATTCATTGTCTGACACCAGGATAGCAGAGATTGCTCCCAGCCCCGTGGCTCCATGGCATGCCCCCACGTGAACATACGTGAGCCCGTGCCTGTGAGAGCACCGGCTGTGGGCCAAGTCGAGCCCTAGGGCAGTGGCCACCGTCACGGGGCAGCTGGGCTAACGGAAGTGCACGGTGAGCCGGGCAGGATCACACAGCGTGCTTTGGGGCAACCTCCTGTGGCATGAGGGGCTCTAGCCACGCTGAGCTCCAAGGTCAAGTCGCTCTGCAGAGTCTCAAAGCTGTCTAAGTAAGGATTAAACAGAAGACAAAAAAGAAAAAAAGAAATGCACACTGTGTAGAAGACTGTTTTGAAAAAAAGGTGTAGATCTGGGTTGGAAGGAGACACGGGCAAACGTGACCCAGGGCGCTCCCTATCCTCCGTAAACTGCGCCGCGACAGTGACAGCGACACACGCAGCCAGGGCAGGCCCAGGTGTGATTCTGACGGCGACAGTGTCACAGGTGGAGGGGCTCTGGCTGCCCATGGACCCCTGAATGACCGTGTGGCACAGGCCCCCTGTACAGGCTTCCAGGGAAGGGGTGGAGGTCCCTGTTTCCACAGATCCCCCGCCGCAGACCAGCACCAGGAGGCCCCTCTTCCAACAGAGGGCACGGGCATTCGAGGGGAGACGAGGTCAGGTGCATATGTTCACAGGGGATCACCCGCACACCAGTCTCCCTCACCATGAGCAGACCCTCAGACCAGGCCCCCCAGGCATGCTGACTCAGACCTGCCAACAAGGGGCCCAGTTCAGAATGGTATTCCCCCACCGTCCTCCGCCCGACAGCAGCTGCTAGAAGGCCTGTCCAGTTACAGCCAGACATGAAACAATGGACTGGTCCCAAATTGGGAAAGGAGTACGTCAAGGCTGTATATTGTCATGCTGCATATGTAACGTATATGCAGAGTAGATTGTGTAAAATGCTGGGCTGGTTGAAGCACAAGCTGGAATCAAGACTGCCAGGAGAAATATCAATAATTTCAGATATGCAGATGACACCACCCTTATGGCAGAAAGCCAACGGGAACTAAAGAGCCTCTTGATGAAAGTGAAAGAGGAGAGTGAAAAAGCTGGCTTAAAACTTGACATTCTAAAGACTAAGATCATGGCTTCTGGTCCCATCAGTTCAGTTAAGTTCAGTTGCTGAGTCGTGTCTGACTCTTTGCGGCCTCATGGACTGCAGCATTCCAGGACACCCTGTCCATCACCAACTCCCAGAGTTTACTCAAACTCATGTTCATTGAGTTGGTGATGACATTCAGCCATCTCATCCTCTGTCATCCCCTTCACCTCCCACCTTCAATTTGTCCCGGCATCATGGTCTTTTCAATGAGTCAGCTCTTCGCATCAGGTGGCCAAAGTATTGGAGTTTCAGCTTCAACATCAGTCCTTCCAGTGAACACCCAGGACTGATCTCCTTTAGCATGGACTGGTTGTATCTCCTTGCAATCCAAGGGACTCTCAAGAGTCTTCTCCAACACCACAGTTCAAAAGCATCAATTCTCCTGCACTCAGTTTTCTTTATAGTCCAACTCTCATATCCATACATGACTACTGCAAAAACCATAGCCTTGACTAGATGGACCTTTGTTGGCAAAGTAATGTCTCTGCTTTTTAATATGCTGTCTAGGTTAGTCATAACTTTTCTTCCAAGGAGTAAACATCTTTTAATTTCAAGGCTGCAGTCACTGGTCCCATCACTCATGGCAAATAGATGGCGAAACAATGGAAACAGTGACAGACTTTATTTTCTTGGGCTCTCAAATCACTGTAGATGGTGACTGCAGCCGTGAAATTAAAAGACACTTGCTCTTGGAAGAAAAGCTATGACCAAGCTAGACAGTATATGGAAAAGCAGAGACATTACTTTGCCAACAAAGGTCCATCTAGTCAAACCTATGGTTTTTCTAGTAGTCATGTATGGATGTGAGAGCTGGACAATGAAGAAAGCTGAGCACAAAAGAAATGACGCTTTTGAACTGTGGTGTTGGAGAAGACCCTTGAGAGTCTCTTGAACTGCAAGGAGATGCAATCAGTCCATCCTAAAGGAAATCAGTCCTGAATATTCATTGGAAGGACTGATGCTGCAGTTGAAGCTCCAACACTTTGGCCCCTTGATGCGAAGAGTCAGTTCTTTGCAAAAGACCCTGATGCTGGGAACGATTGAAGGCAGGAGGAGAAAGGGACAATAGAGGATGAGATGGTTGGATGGCATCACCAACTCGATGGAAATGAGCTTGAGCAAGCTCTGGGTGATGGACAGGGAAGCCTGGCATGCCGAAGTCAATGCGGTCGCAAACAGTCAGACTGACCTGAGTGACTGACCTGATTCTGAGAAGGCCTGCCTGGGTGGTAGAGGCCTCCCTCCATGAGCCTGGACCCCGTCTGGGCTCACAGCCTGAAAACCCAGCACCTGCATCCTTGAGCAGGTGCCCGCATTTCCAGCTTCTTCTGATTATAGGGGTGAGGCCACAGACAGTCTGTCAAACCAGCACCAGTTCCCAGAAGAGTGGGCACAGTTCAGGGCAGCATGCTGAGCCCGTGGGACGGCAGGAAGAAGCTGGCTGACTCATCTCTTCCATGCAGACGCTGCTGAGGCTCGGCTCTACAAGGAAACATGGACCAATTGTAAACAGCGAGGGAGGAACTCAACTCACCACCACCCAACTCTGACACATCCTCTCGCCTGCATCCCAGATGTCTGAGCTTTCTGGCAGGATAGCCGTCACGGGCACACAGAGGCATGAGGCTGGGCTACTCCATGTGCTGGCCATTCCATCAAGGCCTCTGTCTAGTCCCTAGTCTGGCTTCTGAGACAGGATGACCTCCCGCTCCAGACAAGTGCCTTCCCCACCCATCTCCCCTCCCCCCAGCAGAGTGCAAGCCAGAGATGTGCAGGAGTGATGAGGAATTCCAGGCCCAAGGCCACTTCATTGGTTCCAGGTCCATGTGCTCCTTTGTGTGTGTGTGAGTCACTCAGTCATGTCCAACTCTTAGTGACACCATGGACTGTAGCCCGCCAGGCTTCTCTGCCCATGGAGTTCTCCAGGCAAGAATACTGGAGTGGGTTGCCATTCCCTCTTTCAGGGGTTCTTCCAGACCCAGGGATGGAAACTGAGTCTCCTACATTGCAGGCAGATTCTTTACCATTTGAGCCACCAGGGAATTCCATCTGATCCTTTAGTAGCAAACAATCCCCACATTCTTTTAACCTCTGAATCCTTTTTCGAACCCTTTATCACCTGAGCCATTGAAAATCCAACAGTAAAATGGAAACTCGGTGGCAGATACTCCATGTGCAAAAACGATGGAGTGAAGGAGTGTGCGGCCTCCATTCACATGACACCGGTCAAGTCCCGAGATTCTGTGCCAAATGGCAACAAACCAGATTTTGTGACTAGTATGCATGTTTTATGAAGCAGGTTGGACTCAGAGTTTTCCAAAAACCACACTCACCTCCTTTATTTAGCAGTCTGCCTCCAAAAGCTTCCCAGGTGACTCAGAGGTAAAGAATCTGTCTACCTAGCAGGAGAGGCAAGTTTGGTCCCTGGGTGGGGAAGATCCCCTGGAGAAGGGAATGGCAACACACTCCAGGATTCTTGCCTGGGAAATCTTGGGGACAGAAGAGCCTGATGGTCTATAGCTCATGGAAAGGAGGGGCATCTTGCTCCTGAAGTGTCCTGGAGCTGAGGTAAAAGAGTTGGACGTAACTCAGCAAATGAAACAGCAGCAGCCACCTCCAAAGTGGGGAGGGCCTGCGGGGCCGGCTCTGAAAACACTTGTTCCTCCGTCCCAGGGACACCCATGGCTGTTGAGCACCATTCACGGAGAACCTACTGTGTTCAGAATGGAGGACCTTCACCCCGCTGGAAGAGCAGGGACCTCATCAGAACAAAACACCCTTGTTTACTGACCCCTCGAAGAAGGAAAGTTGCACTCTCTCTGCCCCCCTCACCCCGACCCCAGGGGCCCAGCCTCAGTGTGGACCGGCCCCTGGGGCTCCCATGAAGCCTGAGCAGCTGGCTCGGCTCTGCTCTCAGCCTATGGACCTCCCCCTCAGGCTGACTCTGGCACATTCCAGAAGGTGGGAGCTGAACCCTCAGATGTGTGCTGACCAGCTGAGGGCCGGGCACCCGGACCGTCCCCAGGGCCCCTTGTGGGAAAACACCCAATTGTAAACTTTGACCCTCAGTCAGTCTCAGACCTGGTGGCCTCTGACCTGTATATTCCAGCCCTGGGCCTGGAAGCCTCTACCAGGAGAGGAGGTCAGAGTTCAAATGAGGATGTGGAGGAAGAAAGAACTGCCTCGGGGTTGAGGTGGGTGTGGGAGGACAAGAGGGGCATCTTTGCTCCTGAAGTGTCCTGGAGCTGAGGGCCAATTTTCTCAGGGCAGGAAAGACGGAAAGACCCTTGAAACACCCGACCCCTATTCAAGGTTGAGTGAGCCTCTGAACAGGGTGGGGTTGTGGGGCGTGTTCTGGGGGTGATGTAGTTGACTGAAAGAAAACCACTCAGTGAGGGAGCTATGAGTGCAGTGAGAGAATCCGTCCCAAGAGCTGGGAGAGGCCAGCTGCTGTGGGGCTTCTGGCCAGGAATACAGGTGGACTTCCATGGTGGGGCTAGTCGTAAAGAACCTGCCTTCCAAAGCAGGAAACGTGAGGCCTGGGTTCGATCCCTGTTTAGGAAGATCCCCTGGAGAAGGGCACGGCAACCCACCCCAGTATTCTTGCCTGGAGAATCCCATGGACAGAGGAGCCTGGCCAGCTACAGGCCATAGGGTCACAGAGTCGGACACGAGTGAAATGACTTGGCATGCACAGATGGTCAAGGATATGTCTGGGCGAAGGTGACTCTACTGCTTGCCACAAAGAACAGACATATCTCAAGTTAAGGATGATGGTGCTCTTCTTTGTGTGGGAAAATGCAACCAGCTGGGTCACCTTAGTTCTTCCTGAGGCTCGCATCTAACCACCTAAGGGGCTGCTTGTCGAAAGTACACAGTGTCCGGTAACGTCTCTAATTCCTGTCTGAGCACAGAAGTGCACTGTGGGTCAGCGGCTGCAGAGGATCAATCGTTGCAGAACTGGACAGTGAGCAAGACACTCTTTGCTCCTCTTTTGTGTGCAGGGTCAAGCCCACCAGGCTGCAACCCTCAGCAGAGTCACTCAGGGATGGCCCCTTGGCCTTGGTGACTGTCCAGGAGTTCCTGGGAGCTCCCACTCCTTCCAGATGGTCTTGGAGTGCCCTTCCACCCAGGAAAGGCAGCATGGTGGTGCCAGGGTCCCACAGCCCCTCCCCTGGGAAAGGCCAGGGATGGGTCAGAAGGGTGAGGTGATGGCCTTGAATGGACCTATGGTTTTGCACTTAGAGCCCGTGGGCATTTCAGCCTGGCCCCACCCCTTCCACCCGCCTCCCCGAGATGTGGGGGGTCATCCTACTGTCCCTTCTCCTCCTATCAACCCCTCTCTCTTTAATCTAATAAAAATTGTTGTTTATTCTTAAAGCACACAGTATTCTCTGATTACTTGAGCACAGGATCATTGTAGAAATTCTGGAGGAAAATAAGTTGAAGAAACTGTAAAAACCTGTAGTCCCCAGACTCAGCTTAATTCCTGATCACATTTTATATTCTTTTTGCTTTTCTGGAAGTATATGTTTCTATGGACTCAAAAGGAAGGGGCTTTCCAGGTGGCACTAGTGGTAAAGAACCTGCCTGCCAATTCTGGAGTTAAAAGCACATGCAGGCTATATCCCTGGATCGGGAAGATCTCCTGGAGGATCGCATGGCAGCCCACTTCAGAATTCTTGCTGGGAAATCCCATGGACAGAGGAGCCTGGTGGGCTGCACTCCAGCGGGTCCGGAAGAGTCAGACACGATTGAAATGACTTAGCATACACCCCACTAATGCGTTCAAAGGGAAGTTGGGACGATGCTGTCTGCAGAGTTGGGGGTTTAGGCTGCCTGGTTCTGCTGATGCCCTGACAGTACTGTCAGACAGGCCAGGCTTCACCGCAGCCCCTCAGTGCACACCAGACACGTCACACACAGGAGCTGTGT